>NC_089765.1:11998533-12066033 GCF_040412425.1 Macrobrachium rosenbergii | reverse complement strand
TTCAAATGACCACAGAACTCGTTCAGTACACTGCTCATTAATTTCAGCATCATGCCCTGTATATCAGCACTTAAATTCAGCACTTTGTTCATCTCGTCTGCCCAGTACTGATGATGCTGATGTTGATGCTATTGAGAGCTTGCACTCATCTCCTGTCTCCACAAATTTTGTGGGACTATGACCTTGTGTTTCAGCAGAATGGAGGTCACATGACCCCAGAGTACTTTGTTTCACAGTATTTAACAAACATTTTGGTATATGACCTTGTTTCAGCAGAATGGAGGTCATATGACCTTGTCAAAGGACTGTACAAAGCAGAATAGGCCTATAGGCCTATTTGTGAACGTTGGAGGCAGGCAAACGTTTCTCTTTGTTACTTCTATGAAAAATGAGTGCTTTAATCAGGATAATTATAAGTAATCCACTTAAATTTAGTGTCAGGAGAACATAAGTGTTGATTTCGAAAGCAAAAGAATGCAGTATTGAACAAACATTGCATTACTTTAGGCCTATCTGTGAACTTTGAACACAAGCAAAGTTTTCAATTTACACAGTCTATGAAAAGTAAGTGCTTTTATCGGGATTATTATAAATAATCCACTTAAATTTAGGTCAGGACCATAAGTGTTAATTCCCAAAGCAAAAAGAAAGCCCTGAAAGTTATTGGGTACTAGACATGTCGTACTAAAAGTGCCACATTTATGCACAGACATGAAGCATAATCGTGTCGACTTGTGATGACAAAACCCAAGTAATTCGTTTGTTTGCCTTAATATTTTTGTGTGTAGCTTCATAATAAGATCTTATGGAGGTCAGAGAGTTATATTCTGCATTGAACATAAATATATAAAGGTCAGGAGACGCTATACCCAGCCAATATATACCCGCAAAAGGGCATAACTTTCTCCTGGCGTGACCGTTACCAGATGCACTGAGGTAAGGTAAGCCCCTTTTTGCTCCGACGAGAAGCAGTTATCGAATTAAAAAAAAAAGTATATTTGGAAGTTGCCGTTTCACTTACATATAACAAAAAAGTATATTGAAAACCTCAAGGAAATCTGGACGAGCTTTCGTACGTTATTTCGTAAAGATTTCTTAAAGATTTGTTGAAGATTTCGTGAGGTTTCTTATGCTTTGTAAGCGAAGACTTCCAACTAGGCCTATATTACTAGTTGGTTAGATGATTTTATCAGGATATTTTAACGTAAATCAAGACTCAATAAAATTGAAAGATTTTTTTTACTTATGGGAAAATGTAATGGATTTTGTTAGTCGTTATGGAAATCAAAATTGAGATATAATGACTTATTTCAATGATAGGTCTAATTTTTCTCTTTTCTGTAACACCTCTCTCTCTCTCTCTCTCTCTCTCTCTCCAGATGAGGAAATAACTCCCTGTTTATTAAAAAATAATAAAAATAAGAATAAAAGTTTAAATGCTCAGTCTAATGTTTCCATTCTCTCTCTCTCTCTCTCTCTCTCTCTCTCTCTCTCTCTCTCTCTCTCCAACCAAGGTGACGAAATAAATCCCGTTGATAAAAAAATAATGAAAATAAAAAAAAAAATGTCCAGGCAAGTATAAATGTCACAAGAGCAACCATTTTCTCCCTCTGAAATATCACTAGACCTAATTCACCTAAAACTGTTATGGCCGGATATCCAAATGTCATGACTGATTGCTTAGCTTTACTGGCGTCTTATTGTCTATCTATATATCTATTTCACTAATCCTAAATCCTGTAATCCTCCCTCAAAAGCCCTTAAAATTAAAGAGATCCCTACAGGATTGTCTGAGTCTGCATTACTGAAATACCACTGTTATGGCCAGATATCCCAATGTCATGATTGATTGCTTAGCTTTACTGGCGTCTCTGTGTCTGTCTATATATCTATTTCATTAATCCTGAAATCCAGTAATCTCCCAAGGAGGTTGGAATCCTCCCCCATAAGCCGTTAAACAGAAAGAAATCCCTACTGGCTTATCTGAGTCTGCATTACTGAGGTTTAACTTTATGCTTGAGTTTGAATTTAATACTCAACAAAAGCCTGCCAGAGCTTTAACGTAAGTCCTGTGCCCCCTCAAAGGTCAAAGGTCACTGCAGTCCGAGAGAGAGAGAGAGAGAGAGAGAGAGAGAGAGAGAGAGAGAGAGAGAGAGAGAGAGAATCAAGAAATTAGACTAAAGTGGTTTAAGATACTTTTTCCTAATAGTTAAGACTTTTCCGTTTGTGAAGCCTTACCAAAAAGGCTTCTAAGACTTGTAAATAACGAGAGAGAGAGAGAGAGAGAGAGAGAGAGAGAGAGAGAGAGAGAGAGAGAGAGAGATGAAAGGACTGCTGTCTTCGACAAAGGAAAGCAGAGGGAGGAAGTGTTCAAGAGTCAAGAATTTAGACTAAAAAAGGTTTAAGACTTTTTCTTAAGCAAAGCCTTGCCAGAAGGGCTTCTAAGACTTTAAATAACCCGAAGAATTATTGAGGGTAGAGAGAGAGAGAGAGAGAGAGAGAGAGAGAGAGAGAGAGAGAGAGATACTAGAAAAAGGTTTCAAAACATTTTTCCGAATAGTTGAGATTTTCCCATAAGTAAAACCTTACCAAGAACTCCTCTAAAACACACACACACACAGACAGAGAGAGAGAGAGAGAGAGAGAGAGAGAGAGAGAGAGAGAGAGAGATTAATTTATATTTTCCCCTCAATGGCGCCATGCCCAGATTCCCACCACACGAGTCTTTTTGGCCAGCTTGGGAGAGCGTTCAAGGTCAAAACTCTTTCTCTCTCTCTCTCTCTCTCTCTCTCTCTCTCTCTGTCTCTCTGTCTCTCTGTCTCTCTCTCTCTCTCTGTTGCACTTGTTGAGAGGATTTAGTTTCCCGCAGAGAGAGAGAGAGAGAGAGAGAGAGAGAGAGAGAGAGAGGAAGTTTTCAGCAATGCAGCACGTGTACCCTTGTCAATCACTAGGCCTAATTCTTCAGGAATTAAGTGTTCCCTTGTCAATGGCCAGGACTCTCTCTCTCTCTCTCTCTCTCTCTCTCTCTCTCTCTCTCTCTCTCTCTCTGTCGAGAAAGGGAAGAAGTCTTCAGGAGTGAAGCTTATATACCCATGCCAATCACTAGGCTTCAGTTTCTAAGCCTTCAAGAATTATGTAATCTATCCAATGGCCAGTCTCTCTCTCTCTCTCTCTCTCTCTCTCTCTCTCTCTCTCTCTCTCTCTCTCTCTCTCTCTCTCTCCGAAAATAAAGCGAAACACCCTTGTCAGTCGCTAGATCTATGTCTTCAGAAGTGAAGCATGTATCCATGTCAATAACCTTCTCTCTCTCTCTCTCTCTCTCTCTCTCTCTCTCTCTCTCTCTCTCTCTCTCTCTCTCTCTCTCACACACACACACAGAAAGGGAAGAAGACTTCAGGAATTAAATATACATACCCTTGCCAATCACTAGGCCTAGGTCCCTAAGCCTTCAGAAATGAACCCTGTACCCTTGTCAATAACCTCTCTCTCTCTCTCTCTCTCTCTCTCTCTCTCTCTCTCTCTCTCTAATTTGCCACATTGATTAAATTTCGCAAGGGCGCGAGAGAAACCACTTCTAATTGAAGAAGCTTCTGCCTTGCAATGGCGGACAACAGAATCCTTCATAATTACGAAACAACACCACCGGGAAGGGTAGACAGAGGATCTGTTGAGTCTATTGACACCATTCTACCCTTTAAGGAGTTTTCTATTATCCCGTGAGATTGCATCTTGCTCGCTTACTTCCTCTATTATCTATTGCCTCCACTTTTTCACCTCCTCCGTCCCTCGCAAATAGTACTAGGCTTGTTCTGTTGTGTTTTGGTTCGACTTCTCTCTCTCTCTCTCTCTCTCTCTCTCTCTCTCTCTCTCTCTCTCTCTCTCTCTCTCTCTTGAGTTCTCTGTGCCTTTGTTTGTCAAATATTCTCTCCATTATCTCCTTAATTATCCTTTTTTTTACTTATAGTTTTCTCTTGTTTCTTATATTTTAATTCCTATTTTTCTCATTCTTCTTTCGCCAATAGTACGAGGTTTTCCTCTGCTCTCTCTCTCTCTCTCTCTCTCTCTCTCTCTCTCTCTCTCTCTCTCTCTCTCTCTCTCCTTTTTCTTGGGTTCTCTGCGTCCCTGTTTATCGAATATTCTCTTTTTCTCTCTTTAATGTTTTTCTTTCTTGAAGTGACCTTACATGACCTTAAAAGACCCTTTATATGTGCACGTTTTCCCTTTGGGGCCAAGACTGACCTTTTCTTCTTCTTCTTCTTCTTCTTCTTCTTCTTCTTCTTCTTCTTCAGAAGTGGGGCCAAGACTGACCTTTTCTTCTCCTTCTTCTTCTTCTTCAGAAGTGGGGTCAAGACTGACCTTTTCTTCTTTTTCTTCCCCTTCTTCTTCTTCTTCTCAAGAAGTGGGGCCAAGACTGACCATTTCTTCTTCTACTTCTTCTTCTTCTTCTTCTCCTTCAGAAGCGGGGTCAAGACTGACCTTTTCTTCTTCTTCTTCTTCTTCTTCTTCTTCTTCTTCTTCTTCTTCTTCTTCTTCTCAAGAAGTGGGGCCAAGACTGACTTCTTCTTCTTCTTCTTCTTCTTCTTCTTCTTCTTAAGAAGGACAATTTCATTACTGAGCTTAACTCGTTTTCCAGTGACTAGTGGACTGTCTCGAGTCTCAGTTCAGTTAAAATATTGTTTCTTTGCGTCATTCGCATATTAATTCATCTTTGTTTTTATGTTTACCATATTAATTCATTGTTGTTTCTTTGTTTATTGATGAGTCTCGTGACGACTGAGACGCAAAACAACAGCAAACGAAGGAGAAACAACAAAGAAAGAACAGCAGCGCTGACTATAAGCCTAGCTCGAACATGACTCTTACGGCAGACCAAAATATGAAAAGAAATTTTTATGCATCATCATTATTATTATTATTATTATTATTATTAACAACAGTAGGAATATGAGTGTCTACACCTCCTAAAATATAACAACAGCAAAGGAAAAACAATAGTACTAACTAATGAGTCTAGAGAAGTTTAAACTGAAGAGAGTTTCTATGTACTATTATTATTATTATTATTATTATTATTATTATTATTATTATTATTATTATTATTATTATTATTATTATTATTATTATTATTATTATCAACGTCTACTCTGTTTTTATCAACATCAACATCTACATAAAATAATCTAGACGAACTGAACGCAAAAAAATTATCATAACAACGAAACAAGAGAGTGTTGCCACAAGATGTTCATTGCGAAGGGAACAAATACGTTTGACAATGGCTTAGTTAATGGCTTAGTTCTCTCTAAAAGTCAACAATGATTAGATTGCCTAAACAGCTGATGGATGTTGCAACGTCGTTTAAGACATGCAATTGTGTGCTTGCTTGTTGTGTACAGAGAGAGAGAGAGAGAGAGAGAGAGAGAGAGAGAGAGATTTCCATTTGTCTTAAGAGTTTTCATTTCATTTGTCTTAAAAGAGAAAGAGACATGCAGAGACAGAGACAGAAGAGAGAGAGAGAGAGAGAGAGAGAGAGAGAGAGAGAGAGAGAGAGAGAGAGAGAGAGAGAGAGAGAAACCTTTAATCTGAATTAAAAAAATGATCTTACAATTCATTTTAGGAGAAAAATTATAAAAAAACGTTAGAAAAAACACCCTTCAACGTATTAGCAAAGTAATCTCGACACCCCTTTCAAAGAAAACGTTAAAAAAAACACCCGTACAAGAAAATACAACTAAAAACACCCTTCCACAAAAAAAACATTATCATCGAACCCCTTTAAAAGACATTACAAAAAAACATCACCACAAAACCCTAGAAAAAAACACCATTTAAATTAAAAAAAAAAAACAAAGAATATATTAGAATCCCTTTAAAAAACAGTAGGAAAAAATCATCACCACAAGAAAACACAGAAAAAAACCTTTATTGAATTAAAAAGTTATCAATGAACCCATTTAAAAAATCATTAAAAAAACCACCCTACAAGAAAAAAAAACACCCTTTAACCAATAAAGAGTTATTTTAAAACTTCATTATAAAATTAAGAAAAAACAGTCAAGAAAAACAATAAATAAAAAACCACGCCACAAAAAAAAAAAACTTCTATTCCCTTGTCTTGCATCAACCATCTCCCTTTAAAGAATTAAAAAAACCAAGTTATCTTAGAACTCTTCTAGAAAAAACTAAAAAAACTACAATAAAAACCCAAGAAACAAAAGCCAGCATTTAAAATTTTGAAAACAACTGTTATCTTAGGAAACACTGAGAAATAAAAACAAATGTTTTCTTAGAATCCATTTAAAAACATAAGAAAAAAACACCCATGCAAGATAAAAACACCATTTGAAAAGAACGAAAACTTTAAAGCGTTATGCCAACGAACTCTTCAACCAATAACAAAAATGCGGCGAAGGGGAAGTTTTCTGTTTGATGATTACAGATCCATACCGATTTGCAGCATGTAATCAAGGTTTTTACCGCAAATCGGTCTATCTTTCGGTGGTCTCGGTAAATAAAATGCTGTATGAGCTAGAGGGCTGCAATTTTATCTGCTTGTGAAAGGGTGGATGATTAACCACTGCCCTCGGCAGGTGGCCTATCCTATATCGGTGCCAGAAGCACGATTATGGCTAACTTCAACCTTAAATAAAATAAAAACTACTGAGGCTAGAGGGCTGCAATTTGGTCTGTTTGATGATTGGAGGGTGGATGATCAACATACCAATTTGCAGCCCTCTAGCCTCAGCGGTTTTTAAGATCTGGGGGCGGACAGTAAAAGTGCGGACAGGAAAGAGAGCGGACGGATAAAGATAGCACAATAGTTTTCTTTTCAGAAAATTAAAACCCAAGAAATAAAAAAAAAAAACACGAGAAGAAGAATAAACAGACAAAAAAAAAAACTCCTTCTCTTTCCTTATCGGGCACCACCTTATTGAATGGGCCAAACCCCGGCGAATCACGAGCTATTGAAAACACTTTAGGAGAATCAGTCGCGAATCACTGACGGTTCCTCGATGGAGATTCGCCGTTTCTCGAAGACGAAGGGGATTCATTTGGAGGAATAATTCTCCTTTTGATGCGCATTGTAATCCTTGTGATCTCCTTTGTGATGCTTGGGGATTTACTTAAGTATACTGTCAATTCGTAGAGAATTTATTTGTAAGAATAAATCTCCCTTAATCCTTGTAATCTACTTCCGAATACTTGTGATCTCCTTTGGGGATTTAGTGAAATCAGTCTTCAAATCAAATGTTCGTAGAGGAGTTATTTGTAGGAATAAATCTCCCCTTTAATCTGCATTGTAATCCTTGTAATCTCCCTTGGAATCCTCTTAATCTCTTTCGGGAATTCAGTGAAGCAATTCTTCAGACTGAATCAGAAATCAAACTCATATATCGTATTTATTTGTAATAAAATCCCCCATATCCAAACGCGCTGTAATCCTTGTAATCTCCTTCGACAAAAATACCGAGTCTCCCTTTCCTTATGTAATCCTCTTAGGATTTAAATCCTCCTCCTGAAACCGATTCTGAAATTTATGCAGGAATGTCTTGGTGTCGCCTGTGGTAAGAAATTCGTGGTGCTTTTTTTTTTTAGCATGACTAGTCGGTTTTTTGGAGATTTCGCTTATAAATCCGGCCTCTTCAGGAATTACTCACATAGGTTCAGACTCCTTGGGGATTTGTCCAGTTTTTGAAAAAGAAAAATTTTGCAATTGACAAAAACAATTGGGTGAATTTTGCCCTTTTTTTTTAATCATGTTTTTGTTTTTGTTTTTGTCTGTGGCCGTATGCTCTTTTGCACGTACAAACACACTGTGAGAAGTCAGTCTTTTTTTTTTCATTATCTATTGAAATTAAAGTAACGCAAAAGATGATACATATTTACATACATATATGTAATATATATATAATAATATATATAATATATATAAAGATTTAAACAAGTTATCATTACGCCTAAAATAATATCAAAATCTTTATCCTAAAAAATAATTAATTTCTTAATTATCTTAATTTCAATTCTGCCCCATTAAAGAAAATAAAGATAAAGAGTTGATGACAGCGTAGAAACCCAAGTGCATTTGTCTACAAGTAACCATTACAACAAATAAATACTGTTTTTATACTTAGTTACATTTTGAGGAAAAAAAAACATTCAACTTTTCTGTGGCGGAGAAAGAATTCATTTCTTATCACTGTAAGCCATTATCTTCACTTTATCTACGTTTCCTGGCCACTTCTCTCGCATTTTCTATCATCTCCTGTCAGAGAAAACTATTGTGCAGACTTTGTCTGTCCGTCCGCCCTCAGATCTTAAAAACTACTGGGACTAGAGGGCTTCAAATTGGTATGTTGATAATCCACCCTCCATTCATCAAACGTTCCAAACTGCAGCCTGTTTTTAGTTTTCTGTTAAAGAAAACTATTGTGCAGACTTTGTCTGACTCTCCGCCCTCAAATCTTAAAAACTACTGGGGCTAGAGGGCTGGAAATTGGTGTGTTGATCATCCACCCTCCAGTCATCAAACATACCAAATTGCAGCCCTCTAGCCTCAGTAATTTTTATTTTATTTAAGGTTAAAGTTAGTCATAATCGTTCGTCTGGCAACGATATAGGACATGCCGACAACTGACCCGTGGTTAGAGTTTCATGGGCTGCGGCTCATACAGCAATATCCTAGATCATTTTCGGTGGCCTTGATTATATGATGTACAGAAAACTCGACTGAGGGGAAGAAACTTTGGCCCATTGTTTACTTGTTTGTTCTTCATTCCAGCGGAAGCACAAACCACAGAATAACATTATTTCAGTATATTTATGTTTGTGAACGTTTTACAGAACCGGAAATAGGTCAAAAGTCACGGAGGGTACCCAGAACGTTTGGCAACATCCGTCAACAGAATGCATTTTTATCTTTCTTCTTTGAAATTAGAATTAACACAGTTTACATATACATACATTGACCTTGAGGATGCTACACTGGCATGTTGTCTACGTGCCACCTACTCCGAGGTGCTAGTACTAAATATGGCGGAAGCTCAATGGGACGCCTTGTTTAGCACTAGCCCCATCAGGGATCAAAGTACTATAGACAGCTATTTCTATATTGTGTGGTCGACAAATTATTTTGATAAACGACATCTTTGATCCCCGAGGGGCTAGTACTAAACATGGCGGAAGCTCAAAGGGACGCCTTGTTAGTACTAGCCCCTCGGCGATCAAAGTATCATATACACCCATTTCTATATTGTGTGGTCGACAAATTATTTTGATAAACAATATCTTTGATCACCGAGGGTGCTACTACTAAACATGGCAGAAGCTCAAAGAAATGATTGTTGGAGGTCAGTAGCGGAATACCGCAAGGGGATTTTGGGTCCCATAGTGTTTGAGGCTGTGATGATGGTGATATCATGATGATAATGATAAAGATGAAGATGATGATACCATTTTATATAACACTGTAAGGCTCCAAAAACGTTTGTAATTGTCTAACAGGAAAATGTAGAGCGGATGTACGTCCTTACAACCTTAACTTTGATGAACAGGATTCATGGCGTTGATATGAGTGTGTGTGTGTGTGTATCTGTGTGTGAGTGTGTGTATCTGTGTGTGTGTGTGTGTATCTGTGTGTGTGTATGTGTGTGTGTAAGTTCCCGTACCTGTACTTAAACCAGGAAAATCAGGTATTACAGGTTGGTCGAGATATTCCCAACAGGAAGAGTGAGAAGACTCCTGATAACACAGTCTTGTAACAAGATTTAAAAGATAATATGGAGTTTATATATATATATATATATATATATATATATATATATATATATATATATATATATATATATATATATATATATATATATATATATATATATATATATATATATAAATGAATTACGTTAAATTGATTTACATGCCGATTCCTGAATGAGCAAAGTTTTAGAATTAAATTTTTTTTTGTAATTTCACTTATATATATATATATATATATATATATATATATATATATATATATATATATATATATATATATAATATTAATTACTTAGCAAAAAATATAATTCTGAAGCTTTGCTCTTTCAGGACATCAGCACAAAAATAATTTAAGTAGTTCTTTAGGTCGTGTATACATTCGTAGAGTGAAATTCATTGTAGAATTATTTTAAAAACTAAACTAAAGTACTTTACAATTATTGATTTCATTTCAAAACATTTTTAAAACTAAACTGAAATATTTTTGAAGCAATTTTAAACGCTAGACAGCCTCCATTTAAACACAAACATCCTTTGAAGTACTTGGAAAATTATCTTAGGAAATTGAAAAAAATAATTATTCTGTGGTAATTTGTTTACAGTCATCGCCTGCCCTCTGGTGACCAGACACGGAGTTAATTTTCATCATTAAATAAACATTAATTCCCTTTAATTCCGACTTGTTTACTTATCCTTCAAGTGACGACTTAATGAATACTGAATTGAATTGAATACAGAATTCAGGCCAAAGGCCAAGCACTGGGACCTTTGAGGTCATTCAGCACTGAAATGGAAATTGACAGCAAAAGGTTTGAAAGGTTTAACAGGAAGAAACCTCTGTTACACTATGAATCAATTGTTAGGAGAGGGTGGAAAGTAAGATGGAAGAAAGAGAATGTGAGAGGAGGTACAGTAAAAAGAACCTTAAGTAATGCCTACAGTGCGCCACATGAAGAGCACTGACGGCACTACCACCCTCCCCCCGCCCACATGAAGATTAAAGTTATAAGTATCATGCCAGGTCATAGATTCCTAATAAGAGTACTTTTAAAAGGTACTGTACTCCACTTTACCAAACCAGGTCATGTGAGTAAATTAAACTGCATATTTTAAGGTCAAACAACTAATGACCTCTTCTTCATTTCTCTACATTTCTGGGTCATTTTATAGTTGAGGTTTTGGGGAACCCTTTGGCCGTCACTGAGAAGGCTCTTGACCTCCCGTGACTTACGGTGACTCCGAAGGTCATTTCTGGCACTCGAGCCGTGATTGCTTGACACGTCGTTGCCCCGGGCCTCCGTTGACCTTGAAGGTCATTGCTGCCACTTGACCCAGGATTGACCTTAGCTCTTGATATTCCGTGGTTTGGCAAATTCTAAGTGTCAGTTATCAATCATTTTTAAAAGGGTTTTATCTCTATTTAACGAGTTATTTCTGTGGTTTATAAGTGTTTTACTATGAAAAGTGGGTTTAATGTTGTGGACACTCTTATAAGTTGAAGTGTTTGTGCATCAGTGAGTTAAAGTGTGTTTTTGTAATGATTCTTAAAAATCAACACATATGGTTCAAGAAGATTTTGTATGTCATCAAGTTCACGTAGTACATTCTCGTAATGTTTCTCAAAGAGTTCACGTACATTTATACATATTGTTCCTCAAAGAGTTCACGTGCATTTTCACGTTCCTCAAACAGTTCAAGTATATTTTTACGTATTGTTCCTCAGAGAGTTTTCAAAGAGTTCACATATATTTTCGTAATGTTTCTTGAAGTTCGAATACATTTTCACTTTAAAGTCTCTCAGAGAATTCATGTATATTTTTGTATTGTTTTTTCAAAGAGTTCACATACATTTACGTAATGTTTCTAAAATAATTCACGTACTTTTAAAGTAATGTTTCTCAAATAATTCATGTACTTTTTAACGTAATGTTTCTCAATGATTTTACGTGTATTTTTACGTAATGTTTCTCAAAGAGTCCACGTACATTTTCGTTATGTTTCTAAGAGAATTCAAGTACATTTTCGTAATGTTTCTCAAAGAATTCACGTACATTTATATATAATGTTTCTCCAAGAATTCATGTAATGTTTCTCCAAGAATTCATGTAGTACATTATTGTAATATTTCTCTGAGAATTCACGTATATCAACGTAATGTTTCTCAAAGAATTCACGTACATTTACATGTAATGTTTCTCAAAGAGTTCACGGACATTTTTACGTAATATTTCTCAAAGAATTCACCTACACTTTCGTAATGTTTCTCACAGAAGTCACGCATATTCATGTAATGTTTCTCAAGGAATTCACGCAGTACATTTTCGTAATGTTTCTCAAGGAATTCACGCAGTACATTTTCGTAATGTTTCTCAAAGAGCTAACTCGACCGAATGACCTTCCCTCCAGGAAAATGACGATCGCGAGAACTCACAAGAAATCAAATTTCTTACGATAAACTTGACCCATGACCTGACTTTATGAATCAAGAAGACAAGACTCTGCTTTGTTGTATCTCTGAGAAAGTGATTGAAATTTATCCCATAGGAATTCCGTCTATTTACGTGACCTCAAAACCGGATCTGTGAATGTAGATACCCCTCTACCCGTGGCCCCGCCCCCCGCCCAAAAAAAGGGGGTGGGGAAGGGAGAGGGACCTTCTAGATCTCGTAAGCTAAAACTCTTCATCGTCATCTTCTTCTTCTTCCCAGAACACTAGCAATAGACAGCTGGGCTTATTGGGGGAACAGTCGAATTCTCGATACGTATCTCTCTCTCTCTCTCTCTCTCTCTCTCTCTCTCTTATGCAACATTTAACAGAGTCTTTGTATCCCTTTGCATCCAATAAGAAGAAGGCCCTTAATGGCGACCCTTTGGATTCTCTCTCTCTCTCTCTCTCTCTCTCTCTCTCTCTCTCTCTCTCTCTCTCTCTCTCTCTCAATTTGCAACTGGTACTTTGTGGTTGTCGAATATCCAACGTATCCTAAAATATTCATTACAAGTAACTCTTATTGTAAAGGTACTCTCTCTCTCTCTCTCTCTCTCTCTCTCTCTCTCTCTCTCTCTCTCTCTCTCTCTCTCTCTCTCTCTCTCAAATCAGCATCTGGTACCTTGTGGTTGTCGAATATCCAGTGTATCCTAAAAATATTCATTATATAAAGACTCTCTCTCTCTCTCTCTCTCTCTCTCTCTCTCTCTCTCTGTCGGTAGTAAGAAGTTTCGCCGATGACACAAGAATAAGTAGAGAAATTACTTGTGATGAAGATAGGAACTCGCTACAAAGAGACCTAAACAAAATATATGAATGGGCAGAGATAAATAGGATGGTATTTAACTCTGATAAATTTGAATAAATAAATTATGGTGATAAAGAAGGAATGCTATATGCATATAGGGGACCTAATAACGAGACAATCACAAATAAGGAAGCAGTTAAAGACCTTGGGGTGATGTTGAACAGGAATATGCTATGCAATGATCAAATAGCAATACGACTGGCAAAATGCAAAGCAAAAATGGGAATGTTGTTCCGGCACTTCAAAACAAGAAAAGCCGAACACATGATTATGCTTTATAAAACGTATGTACGTAGTCCCCTTGAATATTGCAATATGATATGGTACCCACACTACCAAAAGGATATTGCACAAATAGAGAGTGTGCAAATGTCCTTTACAGCTAGAATAGAAATTAAGGACCTTGATTACTGAGAAAGACTGCAATTCTTAAAATTATATAGTCTCGAAAGGAGATGAGAACGCTACATGATCATCCAGGCATGGAAACAGATAGAAGTAATCACCGAAAACATCATGGAGCCAAAAATATCAGAAAGAGCAAGCAGAGCTAGATTAATAGTGCCCAAAACTATACCAGGAAAACTAAGGAAAGCAAACAGGGCATTAATCCACTACGCACCAGCATCGATAATGCAGCGTCTATTCAGTGCGTTACCAGCTCATCTGAGGAACATATCAGGAGTGAGCGTAGATGCGTTTAAGAATAAGCTCGACAAATATCTAAGCTGCATCCCAGACCACCCAAGATTGGAAGATGCAAAATATACCGGAAGGTGCACTAGCAATTCTTTGGTAGACATCAGAGGTGCCTCACACTGAGGGACTTCCTGGGGCAACCCCCACGAACTGTAAGAATTAAGAATTATATACAAGAGAGAGAAAGAGAGGACTTTTATTTCCCACCCTCTGATGAATGGCCCTGGTAGTCTCTCTCTCTCTCTCTCTCTCTCTCTCTCTCTCTCTCTCTCTCTCTCTCTCTCTCTCTAGTTTCAAGGCAGAAGATTTGGGGTAATATCTCCATCATAAGTTCTTCCTCTGTCTGATTAAGCCGTTTGTTGAAGCCGTTGTTTGTGTGGCCTCCTTTGTTTGTGAACGGGTGTGATGTGTTGGTGTCTTGTTTGTGATTTTGGGGGAGAATTATCTAGCCTGGTCGAGTGTCTCGTGATTTGCATATTTTTAATGGCAATCGGAGTACAAAGTCTGTACCTCAATGAGCTTGTTAGTTTTCTGTACTGAGGCTAGAGGGCTGCAAATTGGTATGTTGATCATCCACCCTTCAGTCGTCAAACATATCAAATTGCAGCCCTCTAGCCTCAGTAGTTTTTATTTTATTTAAGGTTAAAGTTAGTCATAATCGTGCTTCTGGTAACGATATAGGATAGGACACTACCGGGCCGTGGTTAAAGTTTCATGGGCCGCGACTCATACAGCATTATACCGAGACCACTGAAAGATAGATATATATATATATATATATATATATATATATATATATATATATATATATATATATATATATATATATATATATATATATATATATATATATATATATATATATATATATATATATATATCTCACAGTTCTGCTGAAAATACCCAACTTTCTCCTATAGGTAACATTTCTGATTACACCACTTAACAAATTTCCAAAAATTGGTTTTTGAACGTACTCAGAAAGCTTAGTAGTTATATTCCTAATCATTCTACACACGTTTAGACATTACTACTTCTTAAAATGAGCTTCCTAAAACCTGGGCGTTATTTGTACTTAAAATAAAGCTTAGAATAACGTTTAGCTAGTCTTTGCAACATTTGCAATCATGAATCTAGAATAACAATGTCACTTTTATACTTAAACTTATTTTCCTGTTAATATCTAATTCAATATCTAAGTAAGATCTAGGTAGTTACTTATAAAACAGTAATAAGAATATTTTTCTAAAAATAAATTAATATTTTTCTATACTTTTAAAATAGTCGTAAGTATATTTTCAAAGTGTGCTTAAGTGCTGATATTATATATATGTTGCGTGAATGTATTCTGTAGGTGTAAGTGTAGACCAGGCTTTGCATTCTCTCTCTCTCTCTCTCTCTCTCTCTCTCTCTCTCTCTCTCTCTCTCTCTCTCTCTTACTGTATGTTCTCTCTTATTGTATGTGTTGTGTAAATATATTCTGTACGTGTGAGTTTAATTACAGATTTGCATTTTCTCTCTCTCTCTCTCTCTCTCTCTCTCTCTCTCTCTCTCTCTCTCTCTCTCTCTCTCATACACACGCTTATCTATGTGTGTGTGTTTATGTACCTGTGTATGTATACAGAGAGAGAGAGAGAGAGAGAGAGAGAGAGAGAGAGAGAGAGAGAGAGAAACCCACGATCTTCAAACAGAATCTAGGCAGAACCACCCCCAACCCAAGGAGAGCTCGATAATTCCTTAGGGCGAGAATCCATCACGATTTCACGTCACTGCGACGTTGCCAAACCATCGACAGATGCAACATTAAAATCCCATTCCCCCATTGATATGAGAAGGTCCCGGGACCGATTTGTCGACGCGAGAAGGCCGCCGGGTGTCACAGAGAGAGGAAGAGTGAAAGAAGGAGTCAATGTCCCTGCCATAAGGTGGAGACTGGCGAAGAACTGGCGGCTGTTGGGGGAGGATGGAAGCGCTGGGGGGTGTGAATGTAATTCTTGTCATTGGTCTAACTTGACTCGGCCTGAAGTTACTTGAATTACTGTAGTGAGTGCCTCGTTTAATTCAACATGAATAATTTCTTTCACCAAGGAAGTAGCAGGATTATTTTGTTACTTGATTGATCTGACTTGCCACCTGGCGTAGCTGACTAGAATCACTATTGTTGCAGTTTTTTTTTTCTTTTCGTCATTTTTATGTGACGATGAATTCATTACCTCCCCTGCCCTGCTTGATAATATTATGTCAGACACACACACACACACACAGAGTAAGGTCTGCTAGTGCTATTCACCTCATTACTTTTTCTTTAAGAGATTAAGTGATAACATATTTGTAAAGTGTGTCTTCTAGAGAGAGAGAGAGAGAGAGAGAGAGAGAGAGAGTCTACTAGTGTGTGAGCATAGGCTTATCTGTAGTTACTCAGTTCATTATTTTGTCTTTAATAGATTGATATTTGCAAAGTATGTTTCAGAACTGGAGAGAGAGAGAGAGAGAGAGAGAGAGAGAGAGAGAGAGAGAGAGAGAGAGAGAGAGAGAGAGTTCTTCAGCATCACTTTGGACAACTACAGTGTGATATACAGCCATTGGCATTAGACAATACATTGCTTTCACAAACAGATACACATGTATACACTTTTCAAAGGCCCTACAGTACATGAAAGTATAAATATACAGAAACACACTCATCAGAATAAGAAAGTATATTGCTACCAAACTAAGATACAAAAGCAGTGTACACACACATACACACTTGCTTATGCATCTAAACCTCAAATCAATAACTACACTGGACGAGTCTCTGGTACTTTTTCTGTAAACGTTAGACTGGTTACTCATAAACAATTACAAACGTTTCCTGGCAATATATTTAAACATTTTTATATACAAACGTTCGTTTTAAATGTCCCGACCTGTATCATCATTTCTCTCTATCAGTTCATCTTAAGAATAAACATCTAATATTCATTTTCTTATCTCGAATGATAACAATTGAGCTGACTCGTATTGTGTACTTATACTAACATGTTGAATAGAGAGAGAGAGAGAGAGAGAGAGAGAGAGAGAGAGAGAGAGAGAGAGAGAGAGAGAGAAAGGTTTAAGCAATCATTCCAAATATGACTTCCACAGTATTGAGAAACATTGAACACCAGACGGGAAGGAAAAAATAAAACAACGCCACTGAGAGAGAGAGAGAGAGAGAGAGAGAGAGAGAGAGAGAGAGAGAGAGAGAGAGAGAGTAGGTTGGGCATGGCCTCCTTAATACGAAAACGATGCAAATTCGTCTACCCAATCGACAGAGGGTATGGGTGACGTCATACATTTTCTATATTGGAGATAATGAGACGAATCCTCAGAGAATGTCACGTGGTACCCAAGATCCCGGGGCACTGAGAAGAGAGAGAGAGAGAGAGAGAGAGAGAGAGAGAGAGAGAGAGAGAGAGAGAGAGATAGGGGCGGGGCACAGCAGTGTATGTGAGAGATGGAGGCACATGATGATATGCCCCTCCTCCTGCAAAGAGAGAGAGAGAGAGAGAGAGAGAGAGAGAGAGAGAGAGACCAAGGAGGGAGAGTTAGGAACGTGGGCATGTGCCCATAAGCCACCGAATTACACCTTAAGAAAAGCCCCACCTTATGGGGGAGGGAATCTGAGTTATATTGGTGAGAACGCATGTCTCTCTCTCTCTCTCTCTCTCTCTCTCTCTCTCTCTCTCTCTAGACAGGCCTTAGACAAGTGCCTCAGTGCCGTTCCCAACACGTCTCCAGAAGTGCATGTATATTTATTATCACTGATTTATCTTTTTGTTTATTGTTGTTTTGAGACACAAGGTCCCTTTTTCGAATTCTAGTTTCGTTAAGGATGTTTCTTGCTAAAACAACTCAGACAAATGAACAAAACAAGCTAAAACAACTCGGAAAATGGAAAGAAACAACAGTTTTGTCTTCATACAAGGGGGCGTTTATACAAAAGCACCATTTGGAAGGGAACGGGTCCTCCTAATGAAAGATTTACCTGTACACTTCCAGGTAGAGCAAGGGTTTACCTGTGGACTTGCAGGTAGAGGAAGGGTTTACCTGTACACTTACAGGTAGAGGAAGGGTTGACCTGTACAGTTACAGGTAGGGGACAGGTTGAACTGTACACTAACAGGTAGAGGAAGGGTTTACCTGTACAGTTACAGGTAGAGGAAGGGTTTACCTGTACACTTACAGGCAGAGGAAAGGTTGAACTGTACACTTACAGGTAGAGGAAGGGTTTACATGTACACTCACAGGTAGAGGAAGGGTTGGCCTGTACACTTACAGGTAGAGGAAAGGTTTACCAGCACACTTAGAGTTGAGGCTTACAGTTAACAAGGAACACAGAGAGAAAAAGATACAGGAAAACAGAGAAAAATCAAAGTACTTACGTTCTGTTGATGTCGTATCTCAGCGGCTGATTCCAAAACGACCCCACGTACACCCTCTCGACTTCCGGGGTATTGAGAATCTTGCCCAGGGACCACATGAGCGCCCCGTACACCCTCATGAGCTGCTGGTGGTCAATCATGTCAGCCTTGTTCAGGACGATGCGAATCTTGTCGTGCTGGCCTCTGAGTCTCTCGAGAAAGCACCGGAACTCGTCGGAGATGTCGAGTTTGTGGGCGTCGAAGAGGAGGATAATCCTGTCGACGCGCTCGGCGAACCACTCCAAGACGGCGTGGAAGTCGTAGCCGCGGTCGACCCTCTGCTTCTCCCCCGACAGGATCCCCGGGGTGTCGACGATCGTGATGCCCTTCAGGACGCTCGAGTCCACGTTCGAACACTGGAACCTGTTCAGGAAGGTGTTGCCGTATCTGGACAGAGGCCTGAAGGGCTTCTTGGGGTCGACCACGAGGGCGTTGCCCGGGATGATGCCGTCCCTGTCGCCGTGCATGACCACGACGAAGCTGTCCGTCGTGGGCTCCGGCCCTATGCGGATGCCGGGGAAGTCCTTTTCGAGGACGTACCGGATGAACGTCGTCTTTCCGGTCGAGTACTGCCCCACCAGGAGAATCATGGGCTTGGCGTCGAAGTCCGTGTCGTCGAGGGGCGGCGAGTGGAAGTCCTGGAACTGGTAGGCCTTCTCTAGGGGCAGCACCTTGTGCTTGTAGACCGTCTTGAGGCCCTCGAGGACCGTCTCGCACATTTGGAGCTGACGGCGCTTCTCCTCTTTGCTTATCCACGAGAACATGGTGACGGAGGCGATGACGGGGGTCCGGGTAGCGACCGGGAGGAGGACATATGCGACCGGCGGAGACACCAGCTAGGGGCACACTACTGGGCTGCTTCGTCTTCTTCTTCAGCTGCTGCCACAGAGACCCGACCCACTGGCTGGCACGCCACAAGGCAGCAGCGGCGACGGGAGGTTCTTCGTCCACTAGAAGTCGCCTCACTCGCGTCTGGTGTGCTGTGCCTGGCTGTACCCCCTCCCCCTCTCTCCTTCTCCCCCCCTTGTTCCTGATGCCCTCCTAATGCCCCTCTCCCTCCCTGTGGCTTCTGCTGCTGGTGCCTGCCAAGCTCTGCGCCAAATCTGTCCTCCTCCTCCTCCTCCTCCTCCTCCTCCTCCTCCTCCTGCTCCTCTTCGTGAATATACCCACACCTACCTTCCTTAGGGCTGCTTCTGTTGGTGTGCCTCTTTTTACAACAGAGGGGTATCCGTAACAATGGATGGGTGTTCCCTTGTCTGTGTGTCTGTCTGGGGTTGTCTGTGTACTGTGTCTGTGGTGACTGTGTCTGTGGTGTCTGTGAACTGTGTGTATCTTTGTCTGTGTGCTGTATCTGTGTTTTTCCTGTCTGTGTACTGTGTCTGTGTCTGTCTGTGTCTGTCTGTGACTCTGTGTCTGTGTCTCTTTGTCTGTTCTGTGTCTGTTTGAATGATGCATTTTACTGTGCATCTCTCTCTAAGTTCTCTCTCTCTCTCTCTCTCTAAATGAATAACTGACATTTTAAATGTTCTTACATTCTCTTTCTCTCCTCTCTCTCTCTCTCTCTCTCTCTCTCTCTCTCTCTCTCTCTCTCTCAGTAACTCATCCCATACAGTGCTTGTCCATTACATTAACTCTTTACATTTCAGTCCACCTCTCTCTCTCTCTCTCTCTCTCTCTCTCTCTCTCTCTCTCTCTCTCTCTCTCTCTCTCTCTCTTCACGTCACAGCTTTTTGTCCCAATGTTGATCTGAAATTTAAACCCGAAAGTAAAGTTGTTCGCCGACGATCTGTCTCTCCCTGCTATGTTTATCTGTTTCTCATTTGCTCACAATCTCTCACTTCCGCCGATTATCTCACTATCTCTCATTCGCGGCCAATTTTCCAATCGTCGAAGCTAAGCGAACCAATCGCAAGCTGCCTGTCAGGAATCAGCTGTTTAGAGATGATTGGCTTACGCACACACACACATACGCACGCACACATATATATATAGGCTATATATATTATATATATATTTTTTTACAGTTACTGTGAGATGGGGGCAGGAAGTCTTGGAAAGCTTCGTAACTTTTTTTTTATTAAAATTTCAGTTAGATAGCATCCTGTTTGTACGAGGTACTGTCATTCTCTCTCTCTCTCTCTCTCTCTCTCTCTCTCTCTCTCTCTCTCTCTCTCTCTCTCTCTCTTGTACATGCCACAAAAACACCACCTAACATTATTCATTACTACCATATTCACCATCCTTTTATGAATAACTTATACCCAAAGTGTATATAATCTTATAATTATAATTCCTATTATTATTGTCTACTCTTACTCCACTTTACTATGAGTTACTCTCTCATCCATTCATCCTTTTGCGTTTTACTATGATTTACTCTCTCATTCATTCATCCTTTTTGCGTTCTACTATGAGGTACTCTCTCTCATTCATTCATCCTTTTTGCGTTCTACTATGAATTACTCTCATTCATTCGTCCAATTTGCGTTTTACTATGAGTTATTCTCTCATTCATCCATCCTTTTGCGTTTTACTATGAGTTATTCTCTCATTCATTCATCCTTTTTGCATTCTATTATGATTTACTCTCTCATTCATTCATCCTTTTGCGTTTTACTATGAGTTATTCTCTCATCCACTCATCCTTTTTGTGTTCTAATATGAATTACTCTCTCATTCATTCATCCTTTTGCGTTTTACTATGAGTTATTCTCTCATTCATTCATCCTTTTTGCTTTTTATTATGAATTACTCTCTCATTCATCCTTTTGCGTAGTAAAATTCATTCAGATTTTTTGTTTTGTTTTTTTCAATTGCTGTTTATTTTCTTTCATTTTTGTTTTATTTTTATTTATTTTATTTCAATTGCCTGCCTTAAGTTATGTTATTACTTTTCTTTGCTAAAATCGTAGGAAGCGTTTCAGCTCTCTCTCTCTCTCTCTCTCTCTCTCTCTCTCTCTCTCTCTCTCTCTCTCTCTCTCTCTCTCTCTCTCATTTCTCTCGTTCATGCTTTTTCTACGAGAATTAGTCTCTCTCTCTCTCTCTCTCTCTCTCTCTCTCTCTCTCTCTCTCTCTCTCTCCTCCCCCACGTGTACCAAGCCATAATTATTTGCCAATACGCAACACACAGCAAAATATACAATACCATGACTCAGACACTTTCAGTTTCACTTCTTGCAAATCAGCAGTCCAATATTGATCAAATTTGAGGTTAGTAAATTTATAAGGCTACTACGGACAGGTAATGCAAACAGGTGTGGAAATAGTCATAAAAATAAAAAAATAACTGTCGTATGCATTTTGGAAATGACAAACAACGGCAACTGAAAATAATAACCTGAGTGCGAATATAGGCAAGCAGAAATGTGATGATAATCATAATAACTAGAACAAGAAGAGGCAGGAAAGAGGAAATAATGAAGAAGAAGAGGAAGAAGAAGAAGAAGAAGAAGAAAGAAGAAGAAGAAGCAGAAGGAACAACAAGGCATGCACAAGCAATCCTGCAAAAACAAACAAAAAATTCATTCAGAATCTTCTTCTTTAATATGCACCAACGTACTTCTAGACTCATGGAGACGATTCTAACAACAAAAGCCTAGTCTTTTGTATAAACATAAGACTTAAAAGCACTTCTGAAAGTCTGTATTAGTCTGTAATAGTCAGTAATAGTCGCCTGTAACGAGTAGTTGCTTTCCTCGTAAGCAGGCGCCTGTAAATTGATCAGATATAACGATTTACAGGAAATTTTACAGACGATGAAAACACGAGCAGGCGTAATCAGCCGCCTTGAGGGATTCCTTCCCTCATCATTATTCGTGAAAACGAAGACACGATCATTCTCTCTCTCTCTCTCTCTCTCTCTCTCTCTCTCTCTCTCTCTCTCTCTCTCCTGTATTTGTCTTTTCTACGAAAATTACCTCCTCTCTCTCTTGTACTTATCTATTCCACGAAAATTACTCTCTCTCTCTCTCTCTCTCTCTCTCTCTCTCTCTCTCTCTCTCTCTCTCTCTTATACTTATCTAGTCCACGAAAATTACTCTCTCTCTCTCTCTCTCTCTCTCTCTCTCTCTCTCTCTCTCTCTGTGGCCGAGTCTAGCCTAGCCACACAATTCCTTGACCTTGAGCAAGAGATGGGATTTAAACTCTCTCTCTCTCTCTCTCTCTCTCTCTCTCTCTCTCTCTCTCTCTCTCTCTCTCTCTCTCTCTCTCCACAAACCACTTTCCCAGCTGTGCACTGGCCATTCCTGAGGTCATGAGACGAGGTGCAGCCGCTCTCTGTCTCTCTCGAGAGAGAAAAAGAGTCCCACAGGGCGATTGTCTGAGACCCCGCAACTTTGTGGTCAATTCTGAATTGATATCAGCTGTGTTGATGATTGATTCATTGATTAAAGTTGACTAAAATTGACTGACGGATTGATGGGTGTATATATTGGCGATATAGACCTAGGCCTATATATATATATATATATATATATATATATATATATATATATATATATATATATATATATATATATATATATATATATATATATATATATATATATATATATATATATATATATATATATATATATATATATATGTATATATATATATATATATATACCTACATATGTAGAGAGAGAGAGAGAGAGAGAGAGAGAGAGAGAGAGAGAGAGAGAGAGAGAGAGAAGCGTTTTCTCTTTTCACAATCATTCAATCCTTAAAACACAGAATTATGACAAAAAAACAAATAAAAAAAGCAGGTAACAGATATAGCAAACAACCCTTACAAGGTTTCAAGATCACGTGATCAACATGAACAAAAAACAAGTAAAAACTGCGCCGAAGTTTCTTCGGGGGAACTAAGTTTTCTGTACAGCCGCTACAGCGTATAATCATGGCCACCGAAAATAGATCTATCTTTCGGTGGTCTCGGTATAATGCTGCATGAGCCGCGGCCCAGGTGGTGGCCTGGCCTATATCGTTGCCAGAGGCGCAATTATGGTTAACTTAAACCTTAAATCAAATAAAAACTACCGAGGCTAGAGGGCTGCAATTTGGTATTTTTGATGATTGGAGGGTGGATGATCAACATACCAATTTGCAGCCCTCTAGCCTCAGTAGTTTTTAAGATCTGAGGGCGGACCGAAAAAGTGCGGTCAGAAAAAAGTGCATACAGAAAAAGTGCGGAAAGAAAAAAGTGCGGACAGAAAAAAGTCTGGACGGAAAAAATTGTGGACAGAAAAAGTGCTGACATAAAAAAATTGCAGACAAAAAGTGCAGACAGAAAAAATGTGCAGACAGAAAAAGTGTGGACAGAAAAGTGTGGACAGAAAAGTGTGGACAGAAAAGTGTGGTCAGAAAAAAGTGTGGACAGAAAAAAGTGTGGACAGAAAAAAATACAGACAGAAAAAGTCCACACAGAAAAAAATGTGGACGGACAGACAAAACCAGCACAATAGTTTTCCCTTACAGAAAACTAAAATGGGCTGATCAGTGATCAATAAAGATCTCAGAAGAATTGAAGCAGATTTGTACTGGGCCGGTACAGGTATTCGGGAGATCTTGTTAAGGATTAAGTTACAGTGAGTTACGACGCGACTGACAGAGGAACCGGAAGTATTATGAACCCCCCAAATTGGGCAAGCTTCGTTTAAAAAAAAAAAAGTTCAGTTAATAAAAAGTTTCACCATTTAAAAATAACTCATTAAACAGGCAATTTTCATTAAAAAATAGGTTTAATTTTTTAAAGAAAAGCTTCACTTTTTGGAAACAAACTTAAATTTAAATAAAAAACAAGCTTCACCTTTCTAAAAAACATGCTTCAGTTGAAAAAACAAGTTTTTTAAAGTAAGCTTAATTTACAATAGTTAAGCTTCATTTAAAAAAGCTTAAGTTAAAAAGAAAACAAGCTTCACTTTTTGAAAACAAGCTTAAATTTTAAAAAAACAAGCTTTACCTTTCGAAAAAACAAGCTGCCTTTCAAAAACACAATCTTTTTGAAAACAAGTTTATTTTACAATAATTAAGCTTCATTTAAAAAAGCCTAAGTTAAAAAACAAGCTTCACTTTTTTAAAAGCAGCTTAGGTTTTCTTAAACAAGGATCATTTTTTAAAGAAAGCTTAAATTTTCTTAAAAAGCTTAATTTTTAAAAACAAGCTTCATTGAAAAGCTTCATTTAAAAAGCTTAATTTTTAAAAACAAGCTTCATTTTTACAAAACAAGCTTCATTTTTACAAAACAAGCCTCATTTTTAAACAAGCTTTATTTTTTTTTATAAAACAAGCTTCATTTTGCCAAACAAGTTTCTTTTTTAAGCTTAATTTTCTTTTTACAAAACAAGCTTCATTTTTTACAAAACAAACTTCATTTTTACAAAACAAGATTCATTAAAAATAGCTTCATTTTCAAAACAAGCTCTTATTTTAAAGAAGCTTCATTTTTACAAAACAAGCTTCATTTTCTACAAAACAGTCTTCATCTTTTTACAATACAGGCTTCAATTTTTTACAAAACAAGCTTCATTATGTCAAACAAGCTTCATTTTATAAAAAAGCTTCCTTTTTGCAAAAGCTTCTCTTTTTAAAAAACAAGTTTCATTTTTAAAAAAACAAGCTTCATTTTTAAAAAACAAGCTTTCTTTTTTAAAAACAAGCCTCGGTTTTTTTTAAAAACAAGCCTTCATTTTTACAAAACAACCTTCATTTTTACAAACAAGCTTCACTTTTTACAAAACAAGCTTCGATTATTATAAAACAAGCTTCATTTCTTAAAAGCAAGCTTCATTTTCAAAACATACTTCATTATTTATAAGACAAGCTTCATTTGCGCTATATCATCGAGACAGAAAAGTGAGCAGAGGTGAGAGAGAGAGGAGAGGAGAGAGAGAGAGAGAGAGAGAACACTTTCATTCACAAAGAGAGTAATTCACTGGTCGTAACCTGAAGCAGGAAAACAAACAGAATATATGTATAGATATAGATATAGAGAGAGAGAGAGAGAGAGAGAGAGAGAGAGAGAGAGAGAGAGAGCAAAGGTCTTCGAATTGCGCAGAGGACCTGACAAGTCTTGCAAGCGCAGTTTATTTAATCAGAAATATGAAAACAAACAAGATATGATTTAAAAACCCCAATGATTTTGACAAGGAAGAGATATTATGAGAGAGAGAGAGAGAGAGAGAGAGAGAGAGAGAGAGAGAGAGAGAGAGAGAGAGAGAGAGAGAGAGAGGAACTCAATTCATATGGCTGGGAATGTCATCAGAATGCTTTCTTAAGCGAGTTCCTGGTGTTATTTTCTGATCTAGATTTTATCCAGTTCTTTCTTATTTATGCAATTAACTTTCTTATTTATTCAATCATCTATCTATCAATCTATCTATTTGTTTATCTATCTATCTATCTATATCTTTTTATTTATCTATCTGTCTACTTATCTATCTATTTGTTTATTTATTTATTTATTTATTTATTTATTTATCTATTTATTTATTTATTCGACCAAAACATTCACTTACTGAAACTCAAGTGAAGATTTGCACGATCGAATCAATACGGGTGACCCTCATGACGCCACAACAAACCTCTGACCCTGTCTCTCCTGACCTTGAAATTCGACCTAAACCATTCTCGACCCTGACATTTGACCCTCACCTTTCTTGACCTTGACCTACGATGACAAACCAGTCTCCAAGCAACCTATGCGCGACTCAAAATAATAAAGAAATTAGACCTTCTTCTTGCGGTAAATCAGTGGTTATATGGAAACTCGAGATTAAAATCGGTTTTCGTTACGTGAGAATCAAAATAGAAAAAAAAAAAAAATTGCTACGTGTTGTAACTTAAGAACGGTTGTGGTTATATAGTTATGATGTTGTCTCTGCGGGTTGTGGAGTTACAGGTATGTACGTAGGTTTGAATGGGGTGTTGTGGGTTGTACTTTTGTATGTATGTACGCAGCTTATGAATTAACTGCATGTGGAAAATTTTGAAGAAAAAATTAAAATGAAAAAATTTCGACCAAACAGTAAAAAATTAAGTTCTTTATTTAATTTCTTTATTTGGATTTCGAGAAATATATATGTATATATATACTGTATATGTATATATGTATATATATGTATACTGTATATATATATATTTATATATATACATATACAATATATATATTTCTCGAAGTCCAAACAAAGAAATTAAATAAATAACTTCAATTTTTACTGCTTGGTCGAAATTTTAATTTTAATTTTTTTCTAATTTTTCTGCATACAGTTAATTCATGAGTTGCGTACGAAAGCCATTATTTAAATCAACAATATATAAATATTTGGCAAATGTTCTTTATATTATTCTTTATATAGTCTGCCGTTTCGTACGAAGCAAAACAAAAGGTTAATTATAAAGAGAGAGTAAAAAAAAAAAAAACAATGTGGCGGACGTCTTATACCTAATGAATATCTCACAAAAAAACAAGGGAGTGTCTCGATGCGCCGCCAGACAAATAAGTATATAAAAAAACAATGAGCAGAGGGAAGGTCTTCAAACGAAAATTGGGAGTGGGGGTGGTTGGGAAGGGGGGCGTATCTAGCCCAGGAGGGGCGCGAGACGATTTACCTATTTTTACGCAAAGTAAACAAAAACGCATCGGGGTGAAAGGCGTCACAAAAACATTGTGTTATAGTGCTGTCTCTCTCTCTCTCTCTCTCTCTCTCTCTCTCTATCTGTCTCTCTCTTTCTATATTTCTCAGTCTGTCTGTGTCGATCTGTCTTTCTCTCTCTCTCTCTCTTTCTCTCTCTCTCTCTCTCTATTTCTCGTCTCTCTCTCTCTCTCTCTCTCTCTCTCGATGTCTCTTTTTCTTTATCTCTGTCTCTGTCTCTCTCTCTGTCTCTCTCTGTCTCTCTCTCTGTCTATGTCCCTCACTCTGTCTCTGTCTCTGTCTCTCTCTCTCTCTCTCTCTCTCTGTTTCTCTCTCTCTCTCTCTCTCCTCTCTCTCTGTCTATGTCCCTCACTCTGTCTCTGTCTCTCTGTCTCTCTCTCTCTCTCGCTCTCTCTCTCTCTCCGTGTCTATTTCTCTCTCTCTCTCTCCCCCACAAGGAGGGGGACATCCCCCCGCCTTCAGTACCAACGGCGTCTTAGTGACACCACTCCTTGTGTCCTGTACGTCAGGAACTATTTCTGACGGGGGCGTTGGCTTGACACCTATCTTTCTCCAACACTCCAACACTCCCTCCACCTCTCCAACACTCCCCCTCCTCTCCCTCGCCAACATTAATATACCCAAAATCTCGAATTATTTATCAGAAAATAGATAAATAGAAATGAAATAAATAATAATAGATATATATTGTTTTTGGAAACGAGAATTCTGACAACCTGACAACAGGGAGATAACCTGACAACAGAGACACAACCTGACAACAGAGAAACCAGAGGAAAAGCCTGACAACAGAGACAGAACCTGACAACAGAGGCATCAGAGACACATCCTGACAACAGACACACGATCTACCAACCTGCCAATTTAACTATAGGCACAATCTGCCAACCTGACAACCTAACAACAGAGAGACAATCTACCAACCTAACAACACAGAATCTGTCAACCTGACAACAAAAGCACAATCTGACAACAGAGACAATCTGCCAGCCTGACCATCTGACAACAGAACACAGTCTGCTAACCTGACAACAGACACAGTCTGCCAGCCTGACAACCTGACAAAAGAGACAGCTTGACAACCTGACAACAGACAACCTTTCAACCTGAGGGACATTAGGATCGACATAGGACTAAGGAAGAAGAAGAAGAAGAGAGAGAGAGAGAGAGAGAGAGAGAGAGAGAGAGAGAGAGAGAGAGAGAGAGAGAGCCTCCTCCAGTGTGGTTTGGCGAGTAATCTAAGCCTCTTCGATTCTTCCCAATTCCTTTTTATTCTTTAATTTTATATTTTCCTTATCCGTTCTTCATAATTATTCTTCAGTAAGCCTAACGTGCCCATAACCCTATTTATCAATAGTTATTTTATTAATAAATTAATAATATTTCTTAAAATATGGATATATCAAATCACACAAAAATCACATTTTAGTCCACCAAGCTGCGTCTATCATCGGAAAAATGACAAAAAACAACAAAAATAACAAAAAAAAAGATTAAAGGAACACCTGCTGACATCTATCGGTTGGTAAAGAAACCAAAAAAAAAAGCTTATCATCAAGGGTGGTGAAATTGCACCCTGGTGAAAGGGAATAAAAAAGGAGATATATAAGTTATCTTCTGGTGGTTAACCAAACATGTTTCTGGTAAAACTGCACCCTGGCGATAGTAACATTAGAAGGACATCTGGGTTTCCATAGGCTACCATACATAGGCCTATGTTTGTCGGTTGTTTATGTACAAAAACAGGTCAAAAATGCGTATAATGCTGTATGAGCCGCGGCCCATGAAGCTTTAAACATGGTCCCGGTGGCGGCGTGGCCTATATCGTTGCCAGACGCACGATTATGGCTAACTTTAACCTTCAATAAAATAAAAACTACTGAAGCTAGATGGCTGCAACTTGGTATGTTTGATGATTGGAGGGTGGATGATCAACATACCAGTTTGCAACCCTCTGGCCTCAGTAGTTTTTAAGGTCTGAGGGCGGTTAGAAAAAGTGCGGACAGAATAAAGTGCGGACAGAATAAAGTGCGGACATAAAAAGTGCAGACAGAATAAAGTGCAGACATAAAACGTGCGGACAGAATAAAGTGCGGACAGAAAAAAGTGCAGACAGACTAAAGTGCAGACAGAATAAAGTGCGGACAGAAAATTGCGGACGGAAGACAAAGCCGGCACAATAGCTTTCTTTTCAGAAAAAAAAAAAACTTATATTTAGTTAAAAAAATACTTGGGCATTCGTACAGATACTGAATTACGTATCATACTTGCGTAAGAACTATCAGAGAGAGAGAGAGAGAGAGAGAGAGAGAGAGAGAGAGAGAGAGAGACAGAGAGTACAATAAAAAGCTCAAAAGATAAAAAAGGGAGAAGAGATTTTAGATTAGAACTATGAGGAGGAGGAGGAGGAGGAGGAGGAGGAGGAGGAGGAGAGAGAGAGAGAGAGAGAGAGAGAGAGAGAGAGAGAGAGAGAGAATACATTAAAACGACCAAAAGAAAATAAACTGACGAGGAGACAAAACCTGGATTAGAACTAAGAGAGAGAGAGAGAGAGAGAGAGAGAGAGAGAGAGAGAGAGAGAGAGAGAGAGAGAGAGAGAGAGAACGCGCACAGACACACTATAAATTCAACGCACACAAAAAACGCTTATCCTCCTGACATTCAGACGCTTAGTATAAAGATGCGCGAACTCTTTTTTTTTCTTTTTTAAACTTCCGGTTCGAAAAAAAACAACTGCCGTGATATGCTCTCTGTCACATGCCTTGAGTCTCTCTCTCTCTCTCTCTCTCTCTCTCTCTCTCTCTCTCTCTCTCTCTCTCTCTCTCTCATTTTCTCTATTCTTTCTTACGGTGATAAATAGTACTATGTTCGCGTCGCCTTGAAAACCGAAGTTATTCTCATGAAATTCATTAAATTTTCTGAATAAAATGAATTCTAGGAGAGTTTCCAATATTTTATTCTGAAACTTCATTGCTTTTTCTATCATTACCCGAAACATTTAAGTCATATCATGCTCCATTCTATAATAAAAAAAATGAAATTTTTGAATGGCTGTTTCTTCACGAAGCAAATGACCTAGGAAACTTTGGTCTTCATAGATCTTAAACAACCCAATTATTAGCACACAATCCTTCACTCCTTCAACCAGTGTTCAAATTTAAGAGACCTTCATTGTTTTTTGTATAATTAACGTTAAATATTCATAGAAGAATTCATTGTAATGTTTAATTACACAGAGTTATCCATAATATCGAAAATATTCTGAAAATTCATAAACAAACAATGCAATATTGTGCAACTGGTTTAGCCTCAACTCTGCTTCCATAATAACAACCTACCCATTGTTTTTATATATACTTTTCATTTACACATTTAACGCTTACTATTCATAACAAAATTCATTACAACGTTTACCTTTCATTTCATATTATTCAAAAGATTTAAAATCTTACGAAAATTCACCAAAAACAAAAGAATTTGTGTAATTTGGTTAGCCTAGGCTTCTCTGCTTCCGTATAACATCCTGTCAATCTTTTTTTTATATTTGCTCCTCCTTTACATAATTAACGATTAGTATTCATAGCAAAATTCAGTATAACGTTTAACTTCACTCAAAATTATTCATAATATTGAAAATATCCCGAAAATTCATCAAAAACAAAGCAAGACTTCATAACTGGTTTAGCCTAGGCTTCTCTGCTCTCGTAAAACATCCTACTCTAGTTTTTTTTTATTTTGTTTTCCTTTTTAGCCAATTTCTTTCGTTTTAACCTTTCAAACAAACCTCTTGGCATAATGTCAAAAGCAAGTGATGTCTGCCTAATTGTTCTGTGGCCTTTTTTGGGCTAAACTTGTCAACTAATTAGGCCTAATTATTTGGTCTTGAAGCCATTCGAGTCTTCTGCTAAAAGTGCGTACAGTTTGCATTATTTATAAAAGAATAAGTCCATATATATATATATATATATATATATATATATATATATATATATATACATACATACATACGCTTCTTAGAATAGGCCTAGCCTATTTAATTAAATTAAACCTGCTCAAATCATCGTATTTTTATCTTAGCCAACAACTTATACTCTCATACAATATAAAGCAGTGTGCAAATAATAATGAAGTATCATCTGAAAACGTGTAATAAATCAGTAACATTTTTAATAATGGTTTTATAGGCCTAGATTCATGCCAAAATACAATATACCGTTACTAAAATTGTGAAAGTGCACTGAACTTACCTTTCTCTCTCTCTCTCTCTCTCTCTCTCTACGCCTTGCGTCAGACCTCTCCTTCTTGGGTTTTAATTTGGGGTTTTTATACTTCTTCCTGAAGTGTCTTCCTTCAAAACCTGTCGAAAAAAACATCCATATGAGTTTTCTTAATGTTTTTAATCAGTTCTTCACTTTTCGCGCAAATGAGACATAAATAAGTTTTTTTTTTTACATTACTCGTAAGCCTTAACCAAACCAATTAGGCCTACCTCCTAGCAACATCGTATTTCCCTTCACTTTTAAAATATCTATATAAACTTCAGCACTACAGTGTTCCCATAAAATCCTGTAAGGACACCAGAACACACTCATGCACACACGAAGTCCGTAACGCTAATAAACCCCATAAAAGGTACTTTAGTGAAGTTTCGTACCAGGAAGCTATCCTCTGAAGCATCAATTAGCTAGTTAGACCCATTAGCTGAAAGTGGCTCTTCAAGTTAAACGGTTATTATATTGTCTTGTATTGATATAATAGTTCTCGTGATAACTGAGTATTGTATTTAATAACTAATTACTGTATTTAACTGTGTCTGTATTGAGACTGGATATTTAACTGCTCAGCCTAGCGCTTGTTAGCTACAGATGCGTTGGAGCAGTTGACTTATTATCCAGACAGTTCTAGTCTCTCTCTCTCTCTCTCTCTCTCTCTCTCTCTCTCTCTCTCTCTCTCTCTCTCTCTCTTCGTGGTGACTGTGATTATTTTAGATAACTATTTCATATTGTTTTAAAGAACATATCTGTCGATTGCTAGACCTATACCAGTGCAAGTCAGTTTTCTCTCTCTCTCTCTCTCTCTCTCTCTCTCTCTCTCTCTCTCTCTCTCTCTCTCTCTCTCTCTCTCTCTCTCTCTCCGTGAATGAGCATACCTTCTTTCGCTAAAGACTTTTTTTATATGTGTAGCAAGAACTTACCTCGATATTTTTTCCGTGAATCTGCAAATATTATTAAGTAAATGGTTCTGCTGATGAATTCATCCAAACATTTCAACATCTCATCACAACGTAGCATAACGTCATATATGTTATTCATGATGTTTTCACACTCACAAAGAGAGAGAGAGAGAGAGAGAGAGAGAGAGAGAGAGAGAGAGAGAGAGAGAGAGAGAGAGAGAGTTTGCGCCATTTCACAATAATGACTGGTTTTATTCTGCATTGTAAGCTGAATCTCACAGTGACTCAGAACAGTATTAAAAAATCATTCTCTTTATCTAGCATCGTGATCAAATAGCTTATATATATATTCCCATCATTGCTGTGACACGAATGCTGTTCAGATACTGTTGCTGTTTCATCGTTGCTGTACGCTGTATGTTTTAAGAGTAACTCTATTTTCAACTTTACCAGGTCGAAACTGTCAAGAGATCTACCGAATTCCCAAAAGATTTTTTGCATTTCTTGACATAACAATAATTCTATTTTCCTTTCAGTTGCATTATACAGATAGATAGATAGTTAGATAGATAGATTATAAAATTTAGGCCAATGGCCAAGCGCTGGAACCTATGAGGTCATTCAGCGCTGAAACGGAAATTGACCGTAGAAAGGTTTGAAAGGTGAAAGCCTCGCAGTTGCACTGTGTATCAGCTGTTGCAAGGGGGTTGAGGAAATTAAGAAGGAAATAAAGAGAACATAGATGGAGGTACAGTAAAAGAAGGGACGCTGCAAAGAACCTTAAGTAATGCCTACAGTGCACTGCATGAGGTTCACTGACGGCACTACCAAGCTATGTGGCCATTATACAGATGCCATGTACCTTATTTTCAGAATATTGCCCCAAATTGCAAGACACACTTTGAATGCCGATGGCCTAATTATTCCTTATGTTTTTCATAATATTTTTATCTGCAAAACATTTGGCAAGAAAAGTGTTGCCATTGCATAGTGCAAAATATTGCCTTTAGTAAGTTTTAACATACTTGCTTGCTGTCATATGTTGTAAAAAATAAGTTTTGTAAACACAACAAGCATAAAATCTCAACGAGGAATAAAAAACAATAATTAGAAGCTTTGATAAACATTTGAATGTTGTCATATGATTTGGAAAAACAGAAACAAGTGAAAAATGCGTCGAAGTTTCTTCGGCGCAATCGAGTTTTCTGTACAGCCGCTACATCGTATAATTTAGTATGTTTGATGATTGGAGGGTGGATTTTCAATATACCGATTTGCAGCCCTCTAGCCTCAGTAATTCTTAAGATCTGAGGACGATCAGAAAAAGTGCGGACTGATAGACAAAGCCGTCACAATAGTTTTCTATTACAGAAAACTAAGACTTGTTAACAAGGTTAATATGCAATGTGTATGTTTAAATATAAAAAATGTATATACTGGTCGTATATGACTTGAAAAGCTACAGTTACGTGTATTTCAGCGATATTTTAATAATTTATTTATATTTTTATTAATTTGGCTATTTTTATTTTCTAATAAATCATCTCTTTTTGTATTTACAATAACTTCTTTCAGATGAACGCCATATTCTTTGGAAGCTTGAATTTCAAGTCAGTGGCCCCTTTGGTGGGCTTGTTCCATATGAATAGTAGTTAATCTTCTGAGTAATAATAATAATAATAATAATAATAATAATAATAATAATAATAATAATAATAATAATAATAATTTTGGTACATTGTGCTTTTAAGATGTCCTTCAGATATTTCTATTAATATTTTATCACTTCTTGATCTCTGCTTTAACTTACAGCCTATGTGACATGTTTGCAAACCACGTGACTTTGGTCTTCCAGAGCGCCTGTCTCAAAACACAACTGTATGCCAGCTGCAAAAACCTGCATTTCAATACTGAATGTGTTGTAGCTCAGTGGTATATGCACTGAATAGTGGATGACCTAATATGCCTCCTTGTGGTATCCCTGTGGTAAGTCTTCTTTCAGTTTTGGTTTTCTGTGTCAACCGTGAGTCTCGCGTGTCTTCCCTGTGAATAATCATTGAACCGCGCTCAGTAACTGTGTCTTAGTGATATACATTTCATGCTCTCTGAAAAAAGTATTTGCGAGTTATGTTAACGAAGTAACTGTGGTCTGATAAGCTCAGGATTCTTCATTAGCTTTCATTAACTTTATTCCTGAAGCTCAAGGTCACCTTTCATCGTTTATATAAGGCAGTAGTTGATGAGTAATGTATCTTGCATTCCAGGTTGTTATATGGTAAGATATTCAATCTTAAGGTGACATAATTTTTCAATTTCATATTATCAGTTTAGTTGTTTTCGTGTGATGTGTTTATAATCATCTTTCATCGGTGTTGGAAATTTCAAAGTCACAAGGCTCGTGTTTTATTCTCTTATTGTATACTTTTATGCAGTATTTAAAAATTGCTGGAATACTATAGCTTGAATTTTGTAAGATTCGTTAATATATTCTGTTAGATTACAGCGATTCTCATTAAAACAAGTATAATATTTGGGAAGAGTTTTTTCTGCTACATTCCACTTCAAATATCAAGCATTAGCTTCTACCATATAAAAGAGTATTGTAAATCTTATGTTATCACTGTAAAGTGTTACTTGACAGCTATGAATTAGATGAAGATGGTTATAAAATATACAACAGCTACAGATTTTCTCACTATCAGCTGAAGGCGGAAGAAAAAGAGGAACATAAAAAATATGCTTATTTTGCTATGTTAAAATCTTTTGCATTCTTGATATACAATGTAAGGTTTTTGTATTAATGTTTTTTTGCTGACTCAAACAGTAATAGAAATATCTGTGGATATTACCACATACCTGAGCCACATCAGTGGCTTCATTGGTAAACTTAAATGTTACCAATGCTTTGGTCCTTGTCTTCCTTTTAAGGATGTTGAACAAGATTGCGTATAATCTAAAACCTACGTCTTATTTCAAGATAACCAGGACACAACACACGGAAGTATTCTGAATCTCCCTTTTCTTGATTTCACAATAGCTATTTTGTTTTCAAATTTATATATTTCATATTCTACTCCTGCTGTTTTCTTTTACCAAACAAGAAAACAAGATTTCCCTTTAAATATTCAACGTGCATTAGCAAAATATATCTTTTTTTAACCATTTCTGTATCCAACGGTTCAGCCATACATAATGTTCCTTCTAACTGCTTATCTTTCAGTTATTCAATTTAATTTAGATTAAATATAATTAATTTGAGGATTATTTTACTTGAATAAACTTATTTTCTGTTAAATTAATTTAAAGTAATTTCCTGGGTCAGGGTCTGTACATGTGGTCTCGAGGTTACATCAATTTCGTGAAGAAGAAGAGGATAAACATCACCATAACGCTAGACCGTACCCACTTAATCTTATCTTGATATAAATGCCCTCCATTTAAATTTATAAAATCGAGTTACAGGATCTGTATTATATTGAAATTTATATAGAAAGAGCTTCATATGTATTTAATTACAGCATTTTTATCAATTAAATAAGTATAAAGATAAATATTCTCCTCAAAATTGTATAAACATTCTCGCGTGACTAAACCGGATTGAAAAATAATCTAAATTTAAGATTAAAAAAGGGTTACAGTGCTGTTATTACATAAGATATTTATATAGATAGATTTATAAATATCTAATTATTATAATTTGAATAATAAAATCAATACAAACATAGAAATTATCCTCAAAATCACATAGAAATCAAAGCGACCGCCCAAGTAGGCGCGGAATAGCGCCCAGCCCTCGATCCTAGCGGCAGGAAAACACAACATTAGTGAAGATTCTTACGCGAGTGATTGATAGATTTCAGCACCATGGCGCCGGACGAAAGGTTCTATTCGAAATGTAGCGGCAGGCGAGGTAAATATGGACTGTGATGAGCGTTTAAGAGTGATAATATGGCTAATATAAGGGTAATTATACTCTAGCTTTGGGGCCTAATGTACCTGGCGTGTTTACGTTGTCTGTCAGTCTGTCTGTGAGAGGCTTAAGCCAGGCTAGCTTATTTGGATTTATTTTGGTGTATTTTTATGATTTTTTATATATTATAAATGCTTGGGCTCGAATTTAATGTATAATAAGCCCAAATGGTAGCATAGCCCATCCTAGCGTAGCCTATGAAAGATACTGTAGGCCATAGCCATATATACCAACCTTTTGTTAATATTTTGTTAATTTTTAATGATTAATTACCTTGGATTACTTTATTTGATATTTATAAAGTTGAGAACCTAAAAGAAGCTAATTGCACTGATCTGAAGGTTTGAGAAGAATACCCTTAGCTAACTATAGGGGTGCCATTCCAACCTAACCTAATCTAGGGTGCCAGGCTAGTTCCTACTTAACTGGAGGCAGTGGGTAGTATGCAGACAGATGGGTCTTGGCTTATTTTGGGGGTATGGGGGCCTAAGGGCATCCTAGGTAAGGCTAGGCAAAGGTAGGTTTGTTTGGGGATTAGTCACCCTGAAATGCCTATTGCAGTTAAGGGTTACCCCTGGCCCTCTGTCTACAATGGCTAAGGCGGTCGCCTCTGGAACCCTCCCCCTAAACTTCAGTAGGGTACCATAAATCATAAAATTGAAATACAGGAATGTAGACTATTCCAAACTAACCTTCCATACTGCCCTAACGGGCAAGGGGGCCATCCCTCTCCTATGCCTTAGAGTCGCCCAGAGTTAGTTTAATACTAACTCTATGTTTTAGGAGGTAGGCTATGGCCCAAATGCACACATTCCTGCCTTTTGGCCTAATACTTGTAAGCGTTCATTAACTCAGTTTTAAAACTGTTGTTTTGAAGGTGAGGCATTCTTCTGTGGAAAGGATTATTTCTAGATGGATAAAGTTTTGTAGTATGTCTTGATTTTGCTGATAAAAGCATCGAAAACTTAGTATCGACATCGGCACTTTTTAGCCACGAGGCAGCCATTGTTAAGATGGGTGTATTGGCTGGTATAAATTGGGAGAACACCGAAAACATCTTGAAATTTCACACGAAGTCATGAAATATTTATAGAATGAAAAGATACATAATTGTTATTTCATAGAAAAATTAGTTAAACTGAAAACTACTACTGTGCCCCTCTGGTTCGATAACTACCAGTTTATTACATAATAGTCACTTCTGTGTATGAAATAAACAGTAGTTGTGTTATGTATCTTATTTGCACATATACTACTACAGATTTGAATTGTGCAGTCTTCATATGCACATTTCATAACCAACTGATTTGTATACTGTATGTTGAAAAAGTGATGAAAAATTTCTCAATAACAGACTTAGTAAAATAGCTTTCTTCCAGTACCTATTGCCTTATCTTTGTCTGTCTCTTATATATGTCGGTCTCTTATATATATCGCCTATCTTTTCAGATGACGGACAAGAGTCGTCTGACAATTCTGACTCAGAGAGTAGTTCCGGAAGTAGCAGCAGCAGTAGCAGCCAAGGTGGAAGCAGAGCTGGAAGCCGCTCCCCACCACGTAAATAATGTTAAAAGTTATTAGGAGCAGTGACTCGGTTGAGAGAGAATTCTTAATGATAGGTAGAAGTTTGATGATCATATCTTTCATGATTGAATAAGGTTGTCTGTAGTCATGGATTTTATGTAATCATTTTTATTTTTTGACAGGTGGCCGTTCACCATCCCCAGCTGGCAGCAACAGGAGTAGGTCCCCCGCAAGTAACCGTGCTGGTATGGAGAGCCAGGCTAGTGGCTCATTTGCTAGTCCACGAAGCCCAGACAGTAGATCTTATAGTAGAGCCAGTGCTTCGCCAGGTAGTCCTAAAAGTGGCGGCAGCAGGTCTCGGAGTAGAGGCAGCCTTTCTCCTCCAGGAAGCCCCAAAAGCCCGCCAAGCAGCCCCAAAAGCCCGCCAAGCAGCCCCAAAAGCCCGCCAAGCAGCCCCAAAAGTCCACCCAGTAGTCCCCAGTACAGGGGAAGCGAATCTCCCAGAAGTCCAAGGAGTGTTTCGAAATCATCACCGCGCAGTAAATCTGGGTATGGGGATGATTCTCCGGACAGGTCCAGGGGAGGCACACAGTCGCCAAGTGCCAGCGTCGGCAGTAGATCACCTGTTGGTTCTAGAGGCAGGAGCAGAACACCCATGTCTAGAGAAGCGAGTGGATCTCCGAGAGGCTCGAGGGGACCGAGTACTTCGCCTGTAGCGTCACGCACAGGCAGTCATTCGCCACATTCGAGATCGAGAAGCCGGTCTGTCCACTCGAGGCAAGGCAGTAGGTCTCCTGGTAAGTCCAGAAGTGGGAGCCCTTCGCCTCCTCGGTCACGAATGGGAAGTAAGTCGCCTCGCTCAAGGGCCAGCAGTAGATCGAGGAACAGATCTCGAAGTGGTAGCCGCTCACCCAGCCGATCAAGAACTGGCAGTCATTCTCCTGCAAGATCGAGGGCCAGTTTCCGAAGTAGCAGAAGTCCCAGGAGTGCGAGTAGAACTCCTGCTAGGAGTCAGAGCAGAACTCGAGATCGGAGTCAGAGCAGAACTCGAGATCGGAGTCAGAGCAGAACTCGAGATCGGAGTCAGAGCAGAGCTCGAGACAGGAGTCAGAGTAGAACTCGAGATAGAAGTCAGAGCAGGACTCGAGACAGGAGCCACAGCAGAACTCCAGATGGACGGCCAAGAAGCCCAAAATCTCCAGCCAGCAGTAGAGGAAATCGTTCGCCCACTGGTAGTAGGAAGTCAGGCTCTCGGTCACGTTCCAGGTCGCCAATTGTTAATGGTGAGTTATCAGTGTAATTGCTGAAAGGGTTCTTGCTTTTAAAATTAAAGAGATGTGTTTTTATTTTTCATTATACATAAGAAGACTGATATTACATAAGTACTGTGTACAAAATTTTATAAAGATTCTGCGTCTGGGGTCTTAATGTGAAATCTTTGTATTTTTCAGGTGTATTGGTTTTACTATTCCCTTTTATTTATTTATATATCTCCTTTCCCTATCACTTCTCTCTCTCTCTCTCTCTCTCTCTCTCTCTCTCTCTCTCTCTCTCTCTCTCTCTCTCTCTCTCTCTCTCTCTCTCTCTCTCTGTGCATGCTGATTTCCCTTCGGAAAACCTCTTGGCTTGATAGACTGTTGACTGTCCATAAGGGTTTTCAGCCGAAGATTTGAAGAGAGAAAGAATTGTCCATCTCTGTTTATGTAGCTTTCAAGCTACTTGATATAGAAAGTAAAAAGGAAGAAAAAATGTGTAAAAATGGTTAAATGAAGGAATTACAGTACAGTACTCGTTAGAATTGGGTTTTTACATGCAACAAATTTGCACTTTACAGTTATTTTCTTTCATTTTGCAGGCGTGAGAGATGCAGGTTCAAGGAAAGGCTCGGACGATGACAGCGATGTTGATATTGGAAGGTAATTAGATGCGTTTTGTGAACTGTTAAAATAATACGAGTCCTAGTGTATTTTTCTTTAGTAAGCAGTGTTATATTTTTGCCTTAATTAGTGTCATTTGTTAATGATACCCCATCTTCTTTTCCTCCCCATAGGGGGTTAGTGCCATCAGTGCACCTCACACATTGCACTGTAGGCATCACTTGAGGTCCTATGCAGCGTCCCTTTAGCCCCTTAGCTGCAACCCCTTTCATTCTTTTTACTGTACCCCCTTTCATTTTTCCCTCTTCCATCCTACTTTCCACCTTTTAACAAGTGTTTCACAGAGCAGATGCAAAAGGTTTTCCTTTTGTTACACTTTTAAAACCTTTAAACTTTCAGTTTCCCTTTCAGTGCTGAATGACCTCATGGGTCCAAGCGCTTGGCCTTTTACCTAAATTTTATATTTCATTCCATCTTCTTTTCCTCAAAGGAAACGGAAGAGAGCAGTCATGAGCGACGAATCGGACGACGAAAATGCCAAGAAGGCCAGATCTGATGACGAGGAGGACATGGATGGTGAGGATGAGGATTTATTTACAGAATTTAAGCATTGAGTTTATTTGAGAAACAAAACCAGAGTTATTTGTTGGTATGTATATTTAAAAATAAATCTCTACAGAGGGTTTTCTGGGATCTGTTGAAAAGGGGGAATCGAACAGGAAGCTCTCTCGAACATACCTTAGTTTTACCAGACCACTGAGCTGATTAACAGCTCTCTGTGGCCCGAAGGATTAGATTTATTTTTAAGAACCAAAGTGATTTATTTCACCTGTATGTACCCATTAATAACTGTGGATTTGTTTCTCCATTTCAAGACTCGTGCGACTGAGTAATTTTTAATTGAATTTATTCCCTTTAAAGGAAAACAAATTAGGCTTTAACTGGTCACATGCCACCTAATGAAATATACATCAAAGTGTCCTCGAATTCATTTGATCTCCCATCGTCAGTCGGAGATCTGTTCGGTGATGCTGACGACATCAGTGACGACGAGGAGGACAAGAAGAAGGAGAGTGACGACGATCAGAGACGGTCTCGGTCTCGGTCCCCCCGGTCTCGATCCAGATCCAGGTCCAGGTCTCGTTCCCGTTCCCGCTCTCGGTCGGGGACTCCTCGTACGCCGAGGCCTGTTATTCAGGAGGTAGGAATGACATGACTTCTTCTTTGATGCTTTATATAGTTAATCATGTGGACGGGTGTGTTAGGGGCCCATTTGTTTAATCATGCACATATACAGTATATATTAAGTAAGTCATTCTCATAATTGACAGTTCTTTGTACTGTAGTAATTTTGAGTAAGGTATAGCGATGATAATTAATCTGATAACACTATCTTAACGTAAGGATCTTAACTTCAGGATCTTTTGCTAGTTTGAGGTAGGAATAACAGAGTCCTCATCTCTAATGCTTTATATTGTAATTGTAACCTGTGACAAGTGCATTAGAGGACCATTTGTTGAATGTCTGGCTGTTGTTTTATACATGTTAAAAGTGCAGTAGTGATTTAATCTTCACTTGTGTATCAAGTATATCATTCCCATAATTGATGGCTTTTTGTAATGTGTATTTTTGAGTAAGTTATGGCAATGATAATTTTTCTGATAACATTTAGCAAAAACAGATCTTTTGCTATTTTGTACCATATCATCCCTTTTTTGGCAGTGTTGAATAGCTCATTTTTTTTTTTTTTGAGTTTATCTGCATTGACAGTGATTTTGTCAGTGACCTGTTCCAGCTAAATATCAAGTGTATCTCTCATCATACATCCTGGATGGTGAGAGTGATTGACACTTTCTAAAACAAAAAGTCAATGATAGATTTACCATCAATGCAAATAACTCAAAACTTGAGAAAAAATGCATATTCGACACTTTGCCAGGAAAGGAACATACTGTATTATGTCCCCTGCATGATATCTAATTTAACATCCATTACATCCAGGATGAAGAGAAGGAAGATGAAGGTCCTCCCCCAGAGACCAGAATCGACGCAGAGATCCCCAAAATCAACACCGACTTGGGACGTGACATGCACTTCGTCAAGCTGCCCAACTTCTTGTCTGTTGAGACCAGACCCTTTGATCCGGAGTTGTATGAAGATGAAATTGATGATGAAGAGACGCTAGATGAAGAAGGTCGCGCAAGGTAATTTGTGTGAAGTATTGTTTGTCTGACATAACAGCAGTACCAACTTGCAGTAAATGTGCCCTGCTGTTGAATTTCACACTTCCAGAGGTCTTTTATTCCTCACACTGTTCGACTGTGGAAGTTTCCCTGAGGATGTAGTGCAATTAGAACCCAAAAATTTTGAGCGAAGGTGCAATGCATTACTAACCTAAAACAATTTACCTTGTGTTTTAATAATTTATTTCTATTTTTATCTACCTATTTATTTATAATTTTATTATTTATCTTGTTTTTTCTAACTGATATCTTCTTTCTGTATTTCCTATTATCTTCTGTAACATCTTTCAAATGAACACCATATTCTTTGGAAGCTTAAATTCCAAGTGAATAGCCCCTTAAGGCTTATTCTATATGAATAGGGGTTTATTTTCTGAATAATAATAATAATAATAATAATAATAATAATCAACAAATTAATGAATAAATAGATAAAAATGTACTCTGCCAAAGAAGTGAAATCGTTACAGAACTCAAAATTTTCCAGGTTGAAGCTGAAGGTTGAAAACACAATAAGATGGCGAATCGACTTCGACAAAGAAGGCAACGCCATTCGCGAGAGCAACGCAAAGCTCGTCCGTTGGTCCGACGGCTCTATGTCCTTGCATCTCGGCTCTGAAATTTTTGACGTCTACAGGCAGCCTTTGCAGGTATGTACTTCTGTTTTTGGTTCTGAATTGTAACAGGTTCTGTATTTTTGAGAGCTATGTTTTTGCTTGTTTATCGTAAAGGACTTTTATAAAATGTTTTCCCAGGTTTTGTTGCTATGCATTTCTTATTTGTAGGAAAAGGTAGTATGTTAAACTCGTGTTCTACTGTGGACATTTCAAAATAGTCCATACCAATGCTAAGTTTATTATATCTCCATTCATATTCTCTTTCTTCCATCTTCCATCTTACTTTCCACCTTTCTAACAATTGTTTCAACGTTATTTTCTGCACTGAATGACTTCATAGGTCCCAGTGCTTGGTGCTTGACCCAAATTTCATATTAAAATTCCAATATATGTACCAATGCTTAGAAAGCCCCACTATCTTGATCTGGTGCATATGAATGACTGGTTTCCTTGCTGTAAATTTTGTTTGCATTTTTGAAGCTGGTTACTGTACTTAGTCTGCACTTTTGAAGCCAGTTACTGTACTTAGTCACCCTTTGGCCCTTAGCCTGCAACCCCATTCATTCCTTTAACTGTACCTCTGTCCATATTCTCTTTCTTCTGCCTTACTTTCCACCTTCTCCTAGCGATTGTTTCATAATGCAAGTGTGAGGTTTTCCTCCAGTTACGCCTTAAATAAAACCATTTTAATCTTAGTTTCCCTTTCAGTGCTTATTGATCTCATGAGTCTCAGCACCTGGCCTCTGGCCTAAATTTTATATTCCATTTCCATTTCTTATAATATAGCCAGCACTTGAGTATTTTGTAGATATATTTAACATCAACTCCACATAGTTCTCAAACTAAACTAACCTGTGATTTTCACTTGAGAATCAATTCAAGAGATGTATTAACAAATTTATCAAGTCCAGAATGGTGGCATAGGAAGAAATCATCTTAATTTGGTAGCTGATAAGTAGAGAACCCCACAAAGTTGAGGTGTTACTATTTTTGTATCTTTGCTTATTCATGGATGACTACAACGATCTGTTCATTAGGCAAAGTACTACTCAATCAATTTAAGAAAGATATTAACAGATGTATCACATCCAAAATGGTGGCACAGGAAGAAATACATAATCTTATTATGGTCGCTGATAAGTAAAGAAATCCAGTAAGTTGAAGTCTGCTAATTTGTACCCTTGTTTATTCCAGGGTGACCACAATCATCTGTTCATTAGGCAAGGTACTGGTCTCCAAGGTCAAGCTGTCTTCCGCACGAAACTGACCTTCCGTCCACATTCGACCGACTCATTCACCCATCGCAAGATGACCCTCTCCTTGAGTCAAAGTCTTATCGCTAAGACCCGTGTCCTGAGTCAGTGGAAAGTCTTATCTTTTGTGATTTTTTGATCCTGAGTCATATAGTTTAAAATTATGTTTGAGTTTTGTTATTTTTTTTATCATGTAAAGTTATAGTTTTAAAATTGCTATGGTGGTTAATATTTTTTGTTAAAAGTGTGAGAAATGTTTGATTTTTGGCACTTAGCACATACAGTATTCTTGCATATTGAAACAAAATATTCTTATGTATGTCACAAGTTTTTTTGTCTAATGCAGGATGGTATGCAATTATTGTTGAGAATATTGAAGTACTAATATTGGCATCATCATGTATTTGCTTACATTCTGATAAAACAATCACATGCACATTTTGAAAGAGGTCTGTACTTCATGATATTGCCAAAGTTCACCTTAAAGTGTTGTCACCATTTGTATGCAACCATTTCCTCCTAGCAAATGACACTGTATTTTACACATTGCTGTAACTCTTGGTACATTTACACTATTATGTTACCCATAGCTATGTAAGTCAAAGTTTCAACCCTTTAAAATTTGTAAGCTTTCACATACTCATGAAAGAATAAGGATATTCAATTTGAGGATTCAACACTGGTAATGCTTTGTATTACCAGATGCTACAAAGGAATGAGAAGATGCTGTGTTTATAAACTGTACACACTTGTATTTTTAAACTGTACACACTTGTATTTTTTAATCACTGACAGAGAGACGAAGACCGTCTTCGAGCTTCCATGAGACGCGAAGTCAAACAGAAGCGCGTGAGAGAGAAGGCTTCGAGCCAGGGCTGTCGGCAAATTATTTGGAGCCTGATGCTTATGAAGATGAAGACGAAGGTGGAATATCTCTCTCGGCCATCAAGAATAAGTTCAAAAATAAGAAACAGAATGGTTAGTAATTGGTGGTTTATTGGGTCTTTTAAGATATGCTTAGGTTACATATTTAGGTATAGGTATAGCATGTAATATTTGGGTAAGACGAAGGGGGAATATCTCTCTTGGCTATCAAGAACAAGTTGAAAATAAGAAACACGATGGTCGGTAGTTGTTGGTTTCTTATTCCTTGTAGGTTGTGCTAAGATCATATACTTAGGCATAGGTACAGCATATAATATTTGGGTAAGACGAAGGCAGAATATATCTTTCAGCCATCGAGAATAAATTAAAAAATAAGAAACTGAATGGTTAGTAGTTGATGGTTTGTTTTGCCTTGTAGGGCGTGCTTAGATTAATTATTTAAGCATAGGTACAGCTTGTATTATTAGGGTAAGCACTGATGAATGACCACATTGTAGGCCTCAAGGTCCCAGCACATGCTTGGCCTTCGGTGTAAATTTAATATTACAATTCCAGTCCAATAATGTATCCGTAGTTATTTTGACGTCGTAATTCTCGCGATTTCTCCCTTGCAGACCGAGCGCCAATCTACTCCTCCGACGAGGAGTCGGACATCGAGACGGGCAAGGCCAAGAGGCTGGAGAGAGCCAAGCACACCATCAAAGACTCCGACGACGAGTCCCGGAGCGGCTCCGACAGCGACAAGGAGAGCAGGGCCGGCAGCAGCGAGAAGAGTCGCAGCAGGAGCGCCAGCAGGAGCAAAAGCCGGAGCACCAGCAGGAGCAAGAGCAGGAGTGCCAGCAGGAGCAAGAGCAGGTCCCCGAGGAGCAAGAGCAGGTCCAGGAGCAGGAGCAAGAGCAGGTCCCGCAGCAGGAGCGGCAGTCGCAGCAGGTCGGGAAGCGCGAGTCCGAGCAGGAGCAAGTCAGCTAGCCGGAGCAGGAGCAGGAGCAGGAGTAAGAGCGGGAGTGGCAGCGATAGCGGAGGAGGGGGGAAGTCGTCTGGTTCGGATAGCGATAGTGAGTAGTTTGAGTCTCGCCTGGTAAACTGATTTGTAGTCGTGGTTACATTATTGTTGTAAAATATATTTGGAAAAAACAATGACTACGAATGTAAATGGTTATAGTTTCAATTGTAAAAGGTCCTTTTGTTATTTTTCATGAATTTCCTTATACAAGGAAGGACATACTAGGTTTAAGAAGTATCATAAGAGTAGTATTTGTATGCATCTGATAAATGAATTGTGCACGAATGGTTTTTGCGAAGTGTTGTGTACCTTCGTCAAGAAGCAGACATATTTAAAGTAGAGAGAAAGTGTTGTGTGTGGCTGCAAAGTGTTGTAATTGTAATATTACATAAAATTGCAAGTTGTTTTAGCTGCATCAAAAAGCAGACATGCTTCAAAGAGAGAAAGTGTTTTGCATTACTGCAAAGTGTTGTAGATAAAATATTACTTAAAAATGTTTGGCATATCACTTTGTATTCTTAATAGATTGTCAGATTTGAATATATTTCTGAATTCTGTACACAGATGAGTGAGTGATATTTGAATGTTTTTTCCTATACTGTACAAAACATTCGCTGTAAAAACGTTGTGTAGCAGAATTGATGCCATGTTCTGCTTATTAGAAAAATTGTGATTTCAACTGATATATAGAAGTTAAGGAGGACGTTTCAAACAAGAATAGTTCTGTAAGTGACCTGTTTCTTTTTTTGAGATGCCCGGCACATATGCTGTACTTTAAAGAGTGAAAGTGTACTTCCACTTAATAGAAACTTGAAATAAAGTGTTGACTTTTAATACATATAGTTTTTTCTTGTTCTTAATTACTCTGTGTTTCCTTTTGTTACATTTTGACGTATGCTTATATATATAATTTATTTCAAGACACTTCTAAAGTCACAGTAATAGTGAAAGCCTTGCTTTGATGAGATTCTGTAATTGTGTCTTTTCAGATAAGACAATACTTTCAGTTAATTTTAAATATTCACTTGGTTTTGTAATATACCAAAAAACAAAAAATTGGAACAAATGAAAATATCAACAATATAACTCTCAGATAATTAGGTGAATGGAAGACAAGAAACATCACTTGTGATTGATATGAACCAAAGCTGAAATGTTTACAAGCAAAAATTCCAGTGTAAACAAGTTACTTTAAGTAAGAAAGCAATACCAATTTTCAAGAAATATCGGGAAGCATATATAAATACAAGTCTGTCCACTGCATTTACTATCAGTACTAAATGACAGATGTTCTGACAGGTTGCATAAACTGTTTTTTTACAGGAGCACCCTTTTGTGCCAAGGTGGTTTGGTTATTGAAACTTGGTTACAAGCTTTAGATAATTAACTGTGTTAATGCTAAATTTTCTGATGTTCTGTGAATGAACAAACCAGTGTCTTCCTCCAGATATATGATTTGATTGAGAAAGGTGTTTGTTTGGGAGAGAAGACCTTATGGTTTGAGCCTTATGTAAGTTCGTTTCCGTTATCATTAGCTGGACCTCTTGGGTATTGATGTACTTCCCTTGAATCTACCTCCTAATTTCACCAACTTTTACGCACTTTCTCGACAAGACCTGTAATATTTGCTGAAGAATTTGATTCTCAAACGACTTTCAAATCATTGGATCTCAAATTTGTCAGCAGTATACTACAAATTGTTTTGCAGGTTCTTGAAGATGCTTTTTTGTCTGAAGCATCTTGTGGTCTTGTAGTGATGTGTAAATGTCATTTCTTGTTCTTGTTGATGGAGCTGTGCCACACCTCAAACTGCAAAAACTGTATGGCAAGTACTTATCAATGCATTGTCTTTAAACCAGTACCCCCCTATTTGTCAATATAGTTATGGTATGAGGCTGGACTTGCTTACTGTTCCAGCTTTGTCGAACGCTGATCATTTCTAAGAATGCTTCACTCTATAGCAGACAGGTGGACAATATAATATCACATTGTCTAATTTCCAATTGCATTGCTTAAGTATATATGAAACAAAGAGTTGTGTTAGCTCAGAATCATGTAGAATTTTAAAAAGTGACCTAAGTATTGACTCATTATGTATAATGCAGGCTGCTCTTGCCTTCAAACTTTAAAGACTGTGTTTTCGTTGCTTGAATAAGGAAGTAGATACCATATAATTTTGAAAGCATATAATGGTCATTTTGATGGCATCAAAATTTGGTTTATCAAAGGTTGTAATTGTTATTAAAAGTACAGGTTAAATTGTAGTATTGGAATATCTCCAGGTTTTTATTGTTGTGTTACATATCAGGTAGAGTATTTGAAAAGTTTACTGAGTACCCTACTCATAGAATACAGTATAAAAAGTTTGGTATACTATAGATTAACATAATTTCCATACAGGTAACTTTATAGGCCAATGTGCTCAGAAGGAGTAGGAAAAAATAAGCAAAATCATTTTAATTTTATTCCCTGAAAAATAATGTGTATGTTTTTACTTTTTCAGAAGCCCAAGTACACAGTGTAAGTCAAAATGAATTATATTTACAGGTCATATAATTAACATGTTATTTTTCTCCAGAATAACAGAGAATATTATTCACTTAGAGCAGGTTTCCCCAGTGCTGGCAACTGCGTTGATCCAGTTCATTTGGTCTGAAATTTGAAAAGGTAAAAGTTATATTACATTTGCAAGAAGAAGAAAAAAGGTTTGTATTCTCCACAGGCAAACATAACAAGTATGGTTACACTGTTTACAGGACTCACAGTTTTAGGTAATTTGTAATTTTTGTGTATGATAATGTTATTTACTATAGAAGACTAAAGTAGGTATAGTTCTGTATAGGCTAGGTTCAACTAATTTTAACTTTTATGTATGAAAATGGCATTCAGTCTAGAAGACTAAAGTTATTATAGTTCTATGTATAGTTCAGTTAATTTATTTTCATATATGATAATGGTATTTACTATAGACGAATAAAGCTAGTATAGTTCTGTGTAGGCAGTTTTGCCTTTTTGTAACTTTTATATACATGAAAATGTTATCTACTAGAGAAAACTAAAGTTAGCATAATTCTATGTAGTTAATGAAAGTATAATCACTTAACTCCCTCAAATATGACATTCAAATCATTTTTAATTTCGTAAATACACACCAGTATGCTGTACACAGTATGGGGTGTACTTTAATATCTGGTTAACATGATAATAACTGTTTCATCTACCTTCCTACATAGAAATTATCACGCACATGCAAAGTATAAACACATTTGATAAAAATGGTATCGTAAGATATTTTAACTTTTCTTTTTTCCCAAAGGACCTCGATGTCTGGAAATAGCCACTGAAGAGGTAATGGAATATGGCATTAACAGGCAAAATCAGAATCAGGTAAGCTTTGGTACGTAGTGTTGTTGTTGGGACGAGGTACCAGGACAAGTGAGTAAGGAAAATGTTTGTCAAATGGCACGTTAAGGAACTTGAAAGCAAAATTAAATCACTTTGGGCTATCAACCAAGAATGAATATTACTTGTGACATTTTACAAGCCAGACTTTGTACTTCAAGAACTTCTGTACTTGCCAACTACATTACAGCATTAATGATAATTTTTTTTGCTTTGGTACCATTTGAGATGTGATACATTTCAGGTAAATCTCTTAAATTGAATGTTAAATGTAAAGCAAATGTTTGTGTAGGTCAGGAACTATGTGGAAATGATGTTAGCTGGAAGATATCTAGAAAATAGTCGAGTGTAGACTATAGTATAGAGTCTTTGTTACTCAACAGATTTTGTTACTTATCGGAACGCCTGACCCCAAAGTGTCTGATAAGTTGAGGATTGTAGATTCTCTGTGGAAACCATAAACTCAAGAGCTAGCCTCTTCGTTGAGTCTCATACTGTTTGATTAAAAATTGGCTGACTCTCTCCCATCCCCTGTGTTAATTTCTCTTGGCAGGGTAGTGCCTCCAGAGTATCTCTTGTGGTACGCTGTAGGCATTACTAAAAGTCATCTGCAGAGTCCTTTCAGCCCCTAGCTACACTTACTTTTTTTTTAGCCTTTAACTCCACCTGCATTCATACTACCTATCTTCCATCTTCCTATCCAACCCCTCTAGCTCCCGCCTTCTGCTATTTTAAGTGCTGAATGGCTGAAAGGTACCTCAGTGTTTGGCTTTTATGGCCAAACCTGTTTCTGGAATCGCTCATTCTCCCTCTTCTTAAGACAGAAGGCCAATCAAACACACTATCCTTGCAGCTAAGTACCTGGGACAGAAGAGTTTCTTGTCCTACTGTGTACTGATTTTCAAACTTACTAGTACCTGGGAAAGTATATTGCTTTTCACACTTACTAGCAACGGTACTATAAACGCCTGGGTTCCCAGCGACACCACAGCCAACTCCCCAAGAGACAACGCCTACCAGAATGTAATAGTCGTTTTCCTGGGTGATGAGTGGTCCTCCAGAGTCCCCCTATGGCAAAATGAAATGAAAAAGGACACAATCGGTAATCATAGCGTACTGGTATCTCTGAAAATGGATATATGTGAGGTTACATTATCCCAAGGGAATTTTGTGTCTTTGAATAGTCAAGAACACAAAAGGGTTGTTCCAGTGGTTTGTGATTACAGCATATTTTGGATTTACTTTTGTAACAAGGTAACTTTATGATTATCTTAATGTTTAGACTGAATTTTGTAAACAAGATAGCTTTTAAGATTATTATCTTAATATTTGTGGACTGAAAGTCCTTCATCTTAAAGGTGGTACTTAGTTAGACCCACTCATTGGCATATTATCCTGATTCTCAAGTAAATGATGAAGATTTCAAGATACTGTAGTGGAAAAAGACATTATGCAAAGCAATTCTCCTTGTATAGTTTACTTACATTTTTATCTAATTGTATTAATTTATTATTTTTTCCTTTCTAATAACTGATCTATTCTTTTTGTATCTCCTATTACCTTCTATTGCTTCTTTCAAATGAATGCCACATTCTTTGGAAGCTTGAATTTCAAATCAATGGCCCCTGTGGGTCTTGTTCCATAAGGATAACGTTCATCTTTTGAATAATAATAATAATGTGAACACCAGCTAGCAATTCACTTTATTATGCATTGCACGGTAAGTTTGAACAACTTAGCCTAATTGCATTGAAAATAGGTCCCTCATTATTGCTAGCAATATGCAGTGGAGAAAATGAGGCACTCATTTGCCTTAAAAGGACCCTCTTTACCTGACAAGCATCTTTGCCACCTGCTGGGTACCAAGCGCAGAGCATGTTGCTGGTGATTGTGTAGTCTGGGTAGGCGTTCTGGCAATCTGCGTTGTTTATAGTCGTCAGATCCACCTCTTGGAGTTCATCTGGGATAGTCTTGCTATCTGGTAGTCAGGAAATGGTAGGAAGTTGAGCAGAATGAGTTTAAAAGTTCCTTTCATTGTATTTATGTAAAATTTGGTTTGTCGTAAGGAAAGTTAGGTAATGATTGTCATTGCATTACAAAATGAAAGTGGGTAAGATTTACATTGCAATGCCACTACTCACATATCTTTGAAGGTATTTTGTCTCCCGTATCTCGTCATATATTGCATCTATCCTTCTATCTATATCTGTATACCCTTGGAAGTCTCCTCCATGGATTTTTAAGAGTTACCAAAGACCAAACAAAATACCATACAGATACCATGAATAAAATTACAATTTCTTGGATAAAAGTTTAATGTTCGTGAAACAATAATAGAAAAGGACACACTTTCTGGTGTCAGTAAGTAAATTCTGAGTGAAAGCTGTACCAAGATGGAGAAATATTAACCATTTTCAAATCCCTCGCAGGAAATCCTTTATGGCAAGGCTTTAGTAATTAAGAATTGAGATATAGGTCTTCTTGGATAAAAGTTTAATGTTCGTGAAACTGTAATAGAAAAGGACACACTTCCTGGTGTCAGTAAGCAAATTCTGAGTGAAATCTGTACCAAGATGGTGAAATATTACCCATTTCCAAATCTTTCGCAGGAAATCCTTTATGGCAAGGCTTAAGTAATTAAGAATTCAGATATAGGTCAGATGCAGTTACCAAGAATCACCAAGAAATAATATTACAGTCGCACAATTGTGGTACTGACCATTTGCACTGAATCCCCAGCCAGTCACTGTGACGTTGACCCCGTAATACTTGTTGTACGGTCGCGGAGGACAGATTGGCCCAATCACAGGGTTGCTGAAGTCCAGAGTGGTTGCCAGCTTGATCAGAACCAAGTCGCTGTCCTGTGTGACTGGATAAAATGATAGGTACAGTACATTTATGCCTGTGTTAGGTGGGAGATGTCGTACCGCACAATAGGCCTATGTCGTTAGAATCTTATTCAGCGGTGGAGAAAGAATCAAGAGGTTGAGTCTTGAAGATCTTACTCAATGTTGTTGAAAGAATGAATAGGCTTATTCTTTAGGACCCTAATTAATTTTAGTGAACGTATCAAGATGTATAGTCTTGCTAAGATCTTATTGAGTGAGGACTAAAGAATCAAAAGGTTTAGACTTATAAGATTTTAATGTTCTTGATGGAATGAATAGGCTTATTTTTGAGATCTTACAGTTTTACCAAAGAAGTCAAGAAGGTTAGATTTAAGAACTTACTCGGTGATGTCGAAAGAATGACCAGGTTATTTATACAGTTCATTTATCAAAATCATAACATTGTGACAATTTTTAATCTTAGAGAAAAATAAGAGAAACATCTCCTTCCTAGGTTAATGACCTCAGGAAATAAAGTTAACTCACAGTAGTTATAATCTGGGTTGTAGTAATAAGTTTCGTACTCGACCACCCGAAAAGACGGGGGCAGGTTCGCCCAGGAGTGTCCACCCACGACAATTTGGAAATCGGAGACCCTGGCGAAGGACGATTGCCGTTTTAAAAAATGGTGAAAATTGGAGTGTAAAGTATCTTTCCAGTACTTTACTATAGCTTAGCTTTACAGTACTTTATTTAAAGTCCTGCTTAACTTATGAGTAGCCATTTTCAAAACTGGTGAAACTTGGGAGCCTTAAGTACTACTCCAGCACTTTACTATAGTTTTGTTTTTACTTTATTAAGTCTTTCTTAACTTACGAGGCTGTGCAGTGAGCTGCCGTCACGATAAATCTGTCGTTGATAATTGATCCCCCGCAGAACGATTCGTTCGTGTTCCTGTAAACCAAGGACACCTGCCAGGGATACTCGTTCACTTCGGTGGACTGGCCTCCTATTATCCTTGTGCCTCTGTTTACGCGGCCACATTCTGTGAAGGACATTGAGTGGGTTTGTTCGTTTGTTTAATAACGCAGAATTTATTTTGTGGACAATGTATGGTTTGTTAGAATGCCGTTTCTGTATTGTAAATTTCGATTCTTGTTTGTTATGATTTTAGGCTTGAAACTAATTTGTACATGTGTAGATATGCACACATATATATATATATATATATATATATATATATATATATATATATATATATATATATATATATATATATATATATATACTGTATATATATATATATTATATATATATATATATATATATATATATATATATATATATATATATATATATATATATATATATATATATATATATATATATATATATATATATATATATATATATATATATATATATATATATATATATATATATATATATATATATATATATATATATATATATATATATATATATATATATATTTATATATATATATATATATACACGCACTCACACAACAAGAGATAACTTTTGTAGGCCTACATGTAATTCACAATTATGATACGTTACATAGTCTGAGTCAACTGACAATAAAATTAAATGAAATAAAAAAACTCATTTTAACGCATTTTGTTACTTTGAGTTTTTTATCATTTTTTTACGGACAAACGACTTAGACACTTTTATCTTTCATCTGTAAGGGCTACGAAAAAGAAAAAATGCCTTCAAATAATTAATATTTCATTAAAAAACAATTTCATAGCATTTAATGCCTCTCAGTAAGAAATGTTCCTCCCAAGCACCTTAGCAAAAACTTAATCCTACTCACTGCAGTTAGTAGAAGCCCCTAAACCGTAAGCAGATGGACCCACTGCTTCTGCTTTGCATTTAAACCCCTTCTGTGAGTTTTCTTGCTGGTGGAAAACCACGTGGTCATCTGACTGCTGCTGCTGATAAATTTGGGAGGAGAGTCTGACCCACAGTACCTGGGGAAGTCATTAAATAAGTGTAAACACACATAAATTAGGTATAAAAACACACACTTTTTTGTTTTTTTAACATTTTTACCCAAGAGGCAGATAGGTTTAAGCCTACAGCTTTCTTTCTTTTATTTTTTCTTCTGGCGTTCTTCGGGCCTGGCACCAGGTGTGAAAACACACACTCTCTCTCTCTCTCTCTCTCTCTCTCTCTCTCTCTCTCTCTCTCTCTCTCTCTCTCTCTCTCTCTCTCTCTCTTTTGCTTTGTGAACTTCTACCTTTACAAGGGCAGATAAGCCTAGGCCCATAGCTTCCTTCCCTGTAATATTTATCATGATTTCTTGAGGCCCCCTACCCCACAAGTGTTTGGCCTAACAGCCCCCCCACCCCACCCAAAGTCACAAAATCGAGTCAAAATCAAATAAAAAAACTAATTTAGCCTTTAAAAAGGTTAAATGATAATTCAAGGTCACATTAAATGCAACCCCCACCTCACAAGTGCTTGGCTTAGCCTAAAAAACTTCAATAAAATCGAGTCAAAATCAAACAAAAAATAGTATTTAACTTTAAAAAGTGAAATGACGGTTCAAGGTCACATAAGAGAAAGTGTTACGTCAAAGTTACCTAAAAAAAAAGTCACAAAATCGAGTCAAAATCAAATAAAAACTTAAAAAGTGAAATGACACTTCCGGGACACATAACAACGATGTTAAATCAAGGTTACCGCCCCCCGCCCCCCAAGTCCCAAAATCGAGTCAAAATCAAGTAAAAAGATATTTAACTTAAAAAAGTGAAATGACACTTGAAGGTCACATAACAAAGTGTTAAGTCAAGGTTACCTATCCTGAGCCAACGCTAGGTAGTCCAAACACCGATTTCTGTAGGTGTTCTGTAGGAGAAAGTCTTGGCAAGTGATCTCCACTCTGACACTCCAGTCTTCTCCCTGCAGGTAAAATAAGTAAATAAATAAGTAAACAAGTAAATAAATAAGTAAATGGAAATAAGTGACGAATTGACGTTACTGTTTAGTGATGCAGCAACCTGCTAGCAACTAGGCCTATTTAGACCAAATTTTACATACAAATAAGTAAATAACCAAGTATATAGATGGACAAATAAATAGATAAGTTATTAGATAAATAGATAAATAAATAAATAAGATGATGAATAGCCAGACATATTAATTAATTAAATAAATGAGAAATTGACTCAACCCTTCAGTGACGTAACAACTAGGCCTGTTTCGCCCAAAGTCTATATTTATATTTGTAATTTTTTCCCTTCGTTCTAATCTCGTGGTTTATTGTCCGTCATTTTTGCTTTTACGTTAGATACATTTACGTTTATTTAAAACACGTTGTACAATTATATTCTATTTGAGTCTCTCTCTCTCTCTCTCTCTCTCTCTCTCTCTCTCTCTCTCTCTCTCTCTCTCTCTCTCTCTCTCTCGTAGATACGTTTTTTTACGCGAATATCTTTACCCGAACTTTTCGTTTACAATCGTCTTATATTTTATTACAAGTTTTACTTACAGTTTTACTTAAAAATAAAAGTATTTATTACGTGCATCTTACTTTATACAAGTGTATCCCCAGCCGAGGAACATCACTAAAACAACAACTTTCTTAAAGTTGTTTCTTCACTTACAAGTCGACTTTCTACTAACGAAGTGATACTGTTTATATGTTCGTCAGTAGCTTAAGCGTCAAGTGTTTTCAAGTGGTTTTCTGGTTAGGCCTAGGACTGTAACCAGTTACTGTGTGGATCTAAATTGTGGTTTTATCTTTGTGACTGGTTTACCTGATTGTAACCAGTGACTGTGTCAAGTTAAATTGTGGTTTTATCCTTGGTACTGGTTTACCTGATTGCAACCAGTGACTGTGTCAAGTTAAATTGTGGTTTTACTCTTGTGACTGGTTTTCCAGACTGTAACCAGTGACTGTGTCAAGTTGAATTGTGATTTTATACTTGTGACTGGTTTTTCCTGACTGTAACCAGTGACTGTGTTGAGTTAAATTGTGGTTTTACAATTGTGACTGGTTTTTCCTGACTAACTGGTTGCCTAGGACTGTGACCAGTGACTGTGTCAAGTCAAAATTGAGGTTTTACGCTTGTGACTGGTTATTATTATTATTATTATTATTATTATTATTATTATTATTATTATTATTATTATTATTATTATTATTATTATAGTTTTTCTTAGGCTCATTTGCATGATGGTGACTGCAATGCCCTTTGTCAATTGCAGATAGTGATCCAAAATATTAAAAATTTAAAATATAAATTTAAGAAATATTAAGAATTATTATTATTATTATTATTATTATTATTATTATTATTATTATTATTATTATTATTATTATTATTATTATTATTATTATTAGGCTCAGTTGCAAAACAGTGACTGCAATACCCTTCATCAAATGAAGATAGCTATCCATGATATAAAAATTTAAAAAATTTCCCAAGATATAAAAATTATTTAAAAATTCAAAAAAATTAAAATTTTATTATATGCCAGTCACTAACTTATGACTTATTTTTTCAGGAAAGACTGATTCTTAAAAGCCTCTTTAAGACTGAATTGACTTACTAATATTTCCATTTGTCAATCCTTCTGTTTTGTTAATAACCTCCAAGAGATATAGATTTTTATATATACACTCCAAAAGTTATTTTTGTGACAAAATTCAAGATGGCTACACCTGAAATTTTGTCTACCAGGGGTCCCAAACAACAGAGGTGGTAAGTACAGGTATTACTGTTTTATTATATAATATATATTATATTATATATATATATATATATATATATATATATATATATATATATATTATATATATATTATATATATATTATATATATATATATATATATATATATATATATATATATATATATATATATATATAGAGGATGTCAGTTTATCAATATATTTATCAAGTATTTCTGCCAATTTTAATTATTTTTGGAGGGTAATTTTTTTTATATATAATTTGTCCTGAACTACAGAAGTTCTATGTAAATATTTAAGTTTTGTTTTATGCCATTTTTAAAAATTATTATAGCTAAAAACCAACTTTTCATTTTATCTTTACACTTAACCAACAGGTAGGTTAGGACCTTTGTAAGAAATCATTATTTTTCGGGGTGTGAAAAACTTAAAACACTTAACCACAAGATAAATTACTTTTAAAACTATAAAGTTCGTGTTTGCAATCAGCAAATAACCTTAAAAATATTTATATATATAAAAAGATCATTATTTTTGGGGCTGCAAAAACTTAAAAAACACTTAAACCGCAAGAAAATTTACTTATAAAAGCGTAAAGTTCGTTTTTGTAATTAGTAAGTACCCATAAAAATACGTATATGTATAAAGAGAGCCAAGATTAATTACAAGGATCCATCCTAACCTATAACTCTCCCTAACCTGCTGTAGGATGACGAATCCTATTCAGCCAGAAGTCCCCCTGGATCTGCTCAACCTAACCTGACTTATAGCCCTGTAAGTTACAGTGGCATACAGGAATGCAATTTAACCAAATATAACCTAACCTAACCAAACCAAACATAACCTAACCTAGTCCTATAAGTTTAACATATAACTGACAAATCAGTTTCTCAAGGTGTATATATGATTCTTAAAGATACTCGATAAGTCAGCTCCTATAGGTCTATGGGTCTTAAATATACATGAAATTAGTTTGTTTAGGAATATGGGTCTTATGTGTACTTGAAATCAGCTCCTATAGGCCTATGGGTATTAAATATACTTGATAAATCAGTTCATTTATGCCCGTGAGTCTTCAGTGCTCGAGAAATGAGTTCCTCTAGGCCTGTGGGATTTAAATATACATGAAATTAGTTCCTTTAGGCCTGTAGGCAAAATATAGATATATATTTTTGATAAATCATTGCTCTAGGCTTATAAGTCTGACATATACTTGACAAATCAGCTCCTCTAGGCTAACATATAGACCTACATGAAATCAGTTCCTATAGGCCTATGGGTCATAAATATACATGAAATCAGCTCCTCTAGGCCTATGAATCTTACATACTCTTGACAAATCAGTTCCTACAGGCTTATAAGTCTAACATACACTTGACAAATCAGTTCCTTACCTGTATATACCAACCACATTCTAAGTTCCTTGGGTAGTTTCTAGGGTACCTCGGTGAGGTCAGTACCATGGACGTGCCCAGGGGCATTGTATTCACTACTGGGTTTGGCAGGCATCGAGTTGAATCTGAAGTAAAGGGGTATTGTATTAGTTTATTTTAAAGTGTCAGTTCAAGTTGTGGGTATTGTATTAGGTGTATTTGAAGTGTCATATGCTGTGGGTGAGTGCTAGTTTTATAAGTGTGTTTTATGTGAGTTTTTTTTTATGGTAATTTGTGAGCGAGTGTTTTAAAGTTCATTTGTATTGAATAGTGATTTGGAAGTTGTTTTTTGTTTTAGAAACTGTATAATTGATGTATAAGTATATCTGTATGATGCACGTGCTTGCATACACATACATACATACATACATACATACATACATACAAAGTAAAAAAGCCCAATATTTCCTGTATATGAAAGGAATACAAAAGGAAATTAACCAACCAAACTATATATATATTTTTTTATTGAAAAGGACGATAAGATAAATGAATTACTTTAATTTCCACAGAGAAAGGAGGCCTAGGTCTAGATTAGTATTCACAAAGATTTGAAAAGGAGCCTAATCCTAGATTCTTCTCAGGGGTTCTCTTATCCTTACCTATAGAGGAAGCAGACACAGCTCTCACTCTGCAGGAGAATCCTTTAAAATTCTTTTTGACGTTTGATTTGAATGTTATGACAACCTCGTTGGTGGAGCTCGTCCATAGTTTGGGGAACCCTTTACCACAGTAGCTGAAAAATGATAAAATTAAAGAAGTTTCAGAGGATTAAGGGATTTGTGGGTTTAGTTCAGTTACTGAAGGAGATTTTCTAGGTCTAGGATTATATATTTGAGCTTTTAGTTCACTTATTGAAGATTTCTAGGTCTAGGGTTTCTGAGAATTAAGTTATTTGTGGTTTTAGTTCAGTTACTGAAGATTTTTTTAGGTCTAAGGGTCTCAAAAAAATTTATGAATTTGCGGAAATTCATAGCCAGTAACTAAATTTTCTATGGGAAATATTAAATTCATTGTAATATGCTTACAAAAAATCGAGAATTTTGGTATTGGTCTAATGAATAGATACTGAAGTCTCAAAAAATGTATAAATTTGAAGAAAATATCAGCCAGTAACTAAATTTTGTATGGGAAATACTAAATTTATTGCAATATGCTTATAAAAAAATCGAGAATTTTAATGTCTGAAAAATGGGTACAGAAGTCTCATAAAAATTAAATAAATTTTAAGGAATTCAGAGCCAGTAGCTAAACTTTCCACGGGAATTATCAAATATGGTATAATTTACGTACAAAAAGTCATCCACAGCCAGGTAATCGTAGCAGGACTTCCTCTTTCCAGTTTCCAGACGGAATTTTGGACAGGTGACTTTGAACCTCACGTTGGGATTTGTGCTCTGGAAAAGGTCCAGAAGATTCCGGGAGACTTAATGATATATAAATAAGATTCTTAGATGCTCATGTGTGTATACACATATATATGTGTTTTATATATATATATATATATATATATATATATATATATATAAAGATACTGCAAAGACTAATACAAATACTTCAAGCAAAACTGATCATGCAGATTTGCCCATCATAAACAAAATCTTTCACCAGTCACAAAATTTTTCACCACTAGCAACACCTAGAACATCTATCTGCTCCTTACCACAAAATGCCAACCGCAATTCTGATTCTTGGGATACGGCTTAGGATACCTTGGGCTTTTAATCTTCACAGACTGCCCCAAGGATAAAGGACTCTCAGTTGGAGAATTCTGGCAGGATGCTGTTCCTATATAGAGGAGGAAAAGCGGATTGAATAGGGTCTAGAGTAGCTTGAGAATTTAGGAGCTGCCATAGGCCTATGAAGGGAAGATTTCTATAGGAATGAGGTCTATTCTTATATAGGGAAGAAAAAGTAGATTGAATAGGGTCTAGAGGAGCTTGAGAATTTAGGAGCTGCCATAGGCCTATGAAGGGAAGATTTCTATAGGAATGAGGTCTATTCTTATATAGGGAAGAAAAAGTAGATTGAATAGGGTCTAGAGTAGCTTGAGAATTTAGGAGCTGCCATAGGCCTATGAAGGGGAGATTTCTATAGGAATGAGGTCTATTCTTATATAGGAGAGAAAAAGTAGATTGAATAGGGTCTAGAGGAGCTTGAGAATTTAGGAGCTGCCGTAGGCATATGAAGGGAAGATTTCTACAGGGATAAGGTAGGCCTACTAAAGATTCATTTATCACAGGAAATTAATATGTTGATTAGCGCTTAATCACAGCTGTCTAGGAAATGCATAGGCCTATGTCTCGAAACACTTATTAAAACTGGCGTGATTACTTAGGCCAAAGTGTATGTATCACTTAAACAATCATATAAAAATACCCTTCAGTTCAGTGGCTTTGTATATTAATGGTAATTCATCTATAATGTTTAAGAATGCAAGGCCTATAGACTCCTTGACCGCTAGAATTCAAATTATACCTGAGCTATACTTAAGTAATGAAATTTGTAAGTTTTATGTAGACTTACTTATTTTCCTTGTAAGTGGGATAATGTTAGGCTCAGGAAAATCTTGACCATGTTTGGGTGGTTCCTTATTTTCCTGATTTTGACAACCGTTTCACAGAGAGAGAGAGAGAGAGAGAGAGAGAGAGAGAGAGAGAGAGAGAGAGAATGTTATTAGTGATTTTGAATTTCAACTTAGGGAGGGAATATAATTCCATTATCAAAATTGATAAAATCGAATTTAAACATTAACATGATTTGAATATACAGTATATATATGTATATATATATATATATATATATATATATATATATATATATATATATATATATATATATATATATATATATATATATATTAATCACCTCTACTTTATGGCGATAAAGTACTGTTACGTATATGGGGATGATTACAACATATGTTGGCAATTACCCATCTCATAATTACAGCTGATTTAAAAGAATATTTATGATTTAAGTTTGGGGGAATCATGTGTACCTATTTTTTTATGTTTTTGTGAAATTTTTTTCAAATGTTTGTCTTAACATCGAAGTATTTTTAAAATTTATATATATATATTTATATATATATATATATATATATATATATATATATATATATATATATATATATATATATATATATATATATAATATATATATGTCTGTAGTGTATTATCTTTGTATTAAAAATTAAATTAAAGATATTATGATAATTACTCACCTTGAGAGCTGTAGCAAAATTTATAGAGACTAGAAGTAATCCATAGTTGATGGCTATTACCTGATAAAAAAATATATAGGCTATATATATATATATATATATATATATATATATATATATATATACATACACAAACATATATATATATATATATATATATATATATATATATATATATATATATATATATATATATATATAGAGAGAGAGAGAGAGAGAGAGAGAGAGAGAGAGAGAGAGAGAGAGAGAGAGAGAGAGAGAGAGAGTACTCACACAGAACAGGCCCGTTTCAGCCAGCCTCCCCATCACTCCAACCAATCTGTGACTGACACCAACTTTCGGGGAACAGCCCAAATTTATAAACCTTACCCACTGGACCACTCGACCCGTGTCCCAGGTGTTAAGGAATCATAAATCTGTGGTTTTAATTAGGCCCCATTTTAGCGGGCTTGTTTAAGGTTTAAGTCACCAGATTAAGAGGTAATTATTATTATATGTATGTCACGTATTTTTGGAGAATTTGGGCCAGGAATATTAATATAAATATACTTGGTTTCATCTTATTTTTTCTAAGCAGTTTTCAGAAGTCGACTTCTTGATTTTGAGTTATTTGTCAATTTTCAAAGATAATTGAATGAATTTTGGAATTTAGATTCATATAATAATATTTGCATACACACCTAAATGCAGTATGTACAAAAATACATACAAACTATTTGTTCTGTAAACATTAGAATTTGAAATGTGTGCTCTTGAAATTAGAGGTGCCTTGTGAGAGAGAGAGGAGAGAGAGAGAGAGAGCGTGTGTGTGTGTGTGTGTGTGTGTGTGTAAGTTAGTGAAAACATGGAACCTTGTTCTCAACTCTTCATTTTAGTTTTCTGAAAAGAAAACTACTGTGCCGGCTTTGTCCGTCCGCACTTTTTTCTGTCCTCACTTTTCCTGTCTGTCCTCAGATCTTAAAAACTACTGAGGATAGAGGGCTGCAAATTGGTATATTGATCATCCACCCTCCAGTCATCAAACTTACCAAATTGCAGCCCTCTAGCCTCAGTAGTTTTTATTTGATTTAAGGTTAAAGTTAGCCATAATCGCGCTTCTGGCAACGATATAGGCCAGGCCACTACCGGTTTCATGGACCGCCGCTCATGCAGCATTATACCAAGACCACCGAAAGATAGATCTATTTTCGGTGGCCTTGATTATACGATGTACAGAAAACTCGACTGCGCCGAAGAAAGTTCGGCGCATTTTTTACTTGTTTATATTTATGGACCCTAATTACAGTTCTGACCAAACCAGTTTGAACACAAGCTGTCCAGTGGTACAGAATGGCAAAACGAGGTTAGGTTAACCAATTTTTGGCCGAAATCAGTCAAAATTAACCAATTTGGATGATTTCCAAAGCCAAATGAACAACCAAATGTCTGGATGGCTTACTTATCAATAATATATATTGGTTTGTAAGAGGTTCAAAGCGATGGCATTTGGGAGTGCTGGGCCTAGCAGTAAGGACATTGAACTGCGTTGATTAAATGTAATGAGAAGACAGCTCTCTCTCTCTCTCTCTCTCTCTCTCTCTCTCTCTCTCTCTCTCTCTCTCTCTCTCTCTCTCTCAGATACGTAATTAGGGCTTGCAAAAATAAAAATAAAAAGTATTAAGAACAAGGTCCCATGTTCTTGCCAACATACTTTCTCTCTCTCTCTCTCTCTCTCTCTCTCTCTCTCTCTCTCTCTCTGACTCATACATAAAACATTCGATTTATTATATGAGAAAAAGGGTAAACTCTCTGAACTCTCTCTCTCTATAAATATCGTGAACTATTAGATAGATGAAGCACTTGATTTATAAGGACAGAAAAAGTCAGTTCTCTCTCTCTCTCTCTCTCTCTCTCTCTCTCTCTCTCTCTCTCTCTCTCTCTCTCTCACATCTCAAAGCCTACTTCGTAAAATTAAATCAGACAACTGCTTGATCATCTGTACACCTGTTTCTCCCTTGGACAGGTGTCACCCACTTAATCACATCTGTGGGAACTTGAACCAGAGTGATATATTTATATAATTTCAGCCAAATAATTTTTCTCTGATCGTAAATGGTAATGTACTTTTTTTTTTTTTTTGCTAAGGGAAGGGTTGCTTTTTTCCTTAAAAAAACTTTAAATGTGTGGGTTTTTAGTTTTCTGAAAAGAAAACTATTGTGCCGGCTTTGTCCGTCCGTCCACACTTTTTTTTCTGTCCGCCCTCAGATCTTAAAAACTACTGAGGCTAGAGGGCTGTAAATTGGTATGTTGATCATCCACCCTCCAATCATCAAACATACCAAATTGCAGCCCTCTAGCCTCAGTAGTTTTTTTTTTTTAAATTTTATCCAAGGTTAAATGTAGCCATAATCGTGCTTCTGGCAACGCAACAACACAGGCCACCACCGGGCCGTGGTTAAAGTTTCATGGGCTGCAGCTCATACAGCATTATACCGAGAACGCCTAAAGATAGATCTGTTTTCGGTGGCCTTGATTATGCGCTGTACAGAAAACTCGATTGTGCCGACGAAACTTCGGCGCATTTTTTGTTTTTCTTCTAGTTTAAATCTACAGAAAAGGTGCTTTGTATGGTAGCTAAGAGCGTTTTTGAGGTTGAAAATTTGACTTTGTATATTTTTACTAAGGAAAAGGTTGTTTTTCCTTTGCAACCTTTAAATGTGTGGGTTTTTTTCTTATAGATTAAATCTACAGAAAGGGTACCTTGATTGTATATTTGCTAAGGGATATTATGAGGTTGAATTCTTGACACATTTTGTATAGAAAATTGCATGATGTTTCTTTCAAATTATCACAGAGATTATGGGAGTTTTTTTTGTATAGTTTAAGGATTTATGTAGGTCTTCTGATAAAACATTCTATAGATATCTACAGCTAGGATAATAAGAGGCCTACTGTTAGGCCTATCTGGGACTTAAATATAAGATTCTATAGACCAAGATAATAAGCAGCCTAGTTTTTTTTAGGCCTATCTACGACTTGCTTATAGGATTCTATAGATAGGTCAATATGTTTCGATTTAGAAATGCTGAGAATTAGAAGGATTAAGTTTTTTTAAGAAAAAACCCGAAACTTTCATGGTAAGGTTTTTGGAAAGAAAAAACCCAAGAAGCTTTCATGGGGAAGGTTTTTTAAAGGAAAAACTCAACGAATTTTCGTGGAATGTTTTTTTTAAGAAAAAACTTTTTTTAAGGAAAAACACAAAACTTTCGAGGAAAGGTTTTTTCAAGGTAAAAAATCTACTTTTTAAAGGAAAAAACTATGAAAATTTCAAGGAAGGTTTTTGAAAAAAAAATTTTTAAGGAAAAAAACACGAAACTTTCAAAGAAAGTTTTTTAGGTTAAAAGACCTCTTTTTAAATAAAAAAAAAAAACGAATGTTCAAGGAAAGGTTTTTTGAAGGCAGAAAAATACAAAACTCACAAAACAGTTTTTTCAGATCAGAAAAAAAACATTTTTCAGGTAAAAAAATACAAAACTCACAAAAAAAAATTTCAGGTCAGAAAAAAAAACCATTTTTAAGGTAAAAAAAAATACAAACCTCAAAAAAATTTTTTTTTCAGGTCAGAAAAAAAACATTTTAAAAAAAAAAAAAAAAAAAAAATTCAGGTCAGAAAAAAAACACACGCATCAACTATCACAGTTTATTTTGAATTATGTTACAGTCCCCTCACCTCAGGAGTGAGCAGAGAGATACCCTTTTGTTTTCTTTTATCCTCCCTCCCCCCTCATTTATCCTTGTGTATAACCATCCCCTAATCCCCACCCCACCCAGCGGGTCGAACCCGTGAACATGGTATATAAGAAGAAGCTGAAATGAAAAAGAAAGTTATAAAACAATTGAATATACTTATGATAATATTTAATATTAATTCAGTTATAATATTTAATATTAAAATTCACCTTCGTCTTAGATATCTCTCCTTGCTTTATTTATGTGTGTGTGTGTGTGTGTGTGTGTACGTATGTATAATGTAAAATCGTGTATCTGTATATATACATACGGCACATACACGGATACCCATCTATAAATGCATATACAAACCTATTGATAAGTGTATATATACATCTGTTTGTATACACTTATGTATTTAAAAACATGTTTGTATACACTTATGTATATAAATAAATCTGTATGTATACACTTATGTATATAAATTATACTTACGTATATGGATTATACATACGCACACGCATCTGTAAATGCATATACAAACCTATTTATATAAGAGTGTATATACGCATTTCTTCATCAGAGCGTACACGCGTATAAAATCCATACACATATATGCATTTATAAACGTATATATACGCATTAATTAATGTGTACATAAATATAATTCATAAATACGCACACGCATTTATAAATGTATACACGCATCTCTTCATAAGAGTATATATGCGCATAATCCATACACACGCATATGCGCACTTATAAATGTAATATGTACGCATCTATCTTATATAAGGCTGTACATACGCATGTATTTAAAAGACCGTACACGTGTATATAAATATCTGCCTCGTAAGTATAGATACATATACATACGCATACACACACACACACACACACTCGCCCATGCAAATACTCATTGAGTTACTCGTTTAAATACATATTTAAATACTCACCTCCATGCGTAATTCGCGTGTTTTTAAAAAGTACAAAATGGAATGACATTCTGGCAAAAGGAATGTGAGACCAGTTCTGGTCATAGATTACAATCAGTACTTTTGACCCTTTTGCATGCAAACCTCTTATTATTTATATTTATATTCATATTTTATCATTGAAATATATAATTTTAATGATCAGTGTTTACCTCAGAGAGGAAATGAAGAGCTGATGAACAACAAATGAAAAATGAATAACATGTCTTGCGTATTGAAAAGAATTTCCAAAATTAGCAACTGGCAAAAGTTGGCTTGGTACTGTCTCTCTCTTTGACCTGCGTATATATATGCGTATATATCAATATGTACAGAAACGCATGCATGCTTATATATATACATATGTATATCAATACGTACAGGAACGTTATTCATATATACTTATGTATATATGTTTAATTTTTATGCATTGGTGATGAATGGAGCCTTAGAAATTGTGAATGGAATTCAAACAAGTTTTTAATAATTTTTATAATTTATATCTGTTGTTTTTTTATTATTGACTTATCTATGCTTTTATCTGTGTTATTATTTACGTATAGATGTAATTGTTGTAATAAAAACAGGTAATTGTTATAATAACCTAATGTAATTGTTATAATAACCCCAATACCCTTTTAACTTCTAGAATTCTTCACACTTTTTTAGGATAGGCTTGTCACTACAAAGCCTTAAACCCATATGTAACAATATGAAGTAACACTGATGTCCGTAACAGGATTCTAACTCGGGAAGAGGTCACGGTACTGACCTTGACCTCGAGGTCAAGGGTCAGTAACGTGACCTTTTCCCGAGTTAGAATCCTGTTACGGACATCAGTGTTACTTCATATTTTTACATTTGGATCTACAAAAAAGTGTGAAGAATTCGAGGAGTTAAGATTGCATTTTGGGTATTATAGGTACATGAGTATCTGGTAAAAAAGTGGCTTTTAGATTATTTATTTATGTAGACATACTTTTAGAAGTGCTTGATATCAATGCGTCTAAACCTGGACAATAGTTTAGCTAATGTCTAAACCTTGACAGTAGTTGAGCTAATGTCTAAACCTTGGCAATAGCTTAGCTACATCTGAACCTTGACAATAATTTAGTTAATGTCTAAACCTTGACAACAGTTTAGCCACGTCTGAACCTTGACAATAATTTAGTTAACGTCTAAACCTTGACGACAGTTTAACCAATGTCTAACTGACAATAATTTAGCTGATGTCTAAACCTTGACGATAGTTTAGTTAATATCTAAACATTGACAAAAGCTTAGCCACGTCTGAACCTTGATAAAAGTTTAGCTAATGTCTAAACCATGACAATAATTTAGTTAATGTCTAAACATTGACAATAGTTTAGCTAATGTCTCAACCTTGACGACAGTTTAGTTAATGTCTAAACCTTGACAATAGTTTAGCCACGTCTGAACCTTGACAGTAGTTTAGCTAATGTCTAAATTTGACAATGGTTTAGGTAATGTCTAAACCTTGACAATAATTTAGTTAATGTTTAAACAGTGACAAAAGTCTAGTCCATCCGAACCTTGACAATAGTTCAGCTATTGTCTAAACCTTGACGACAGTTTAGCTAATGTCTAAACCTTGACGACAATTTAGTTAATTTCTAAACCTTGACAAAAGTTTGGTCACGCCTAAACCTTGACAAAAGTTTAGCTAATGTCTAAACCTTGGCAATAGTTTAGCTAATGTCTAAACCTTGACAATAGTTTAGTTAATGTCTAAACCCTGACGATAATTTAGTTAATATCTAAACCTTGGCAATAATTTAGTTAATGTCTAAACCTTGACGACAGTTTAGCTAA
>NC_089765.1:11981033-11993533 GCF_040412425.1 Macrobrachium rosenbergii | reverse complement strand
GTAGAAAAATAATTCTAGCTTGTATGCCTTTCACTTGCAAGGAATATTTTTTTTACAGGTGGAGAAAAATAATTCAAGCTTGTATACCTTTCACTTACAAGGAATAATTGTTTACAGGTGCAGAAAAATAATTCAAGCTTGTATGCCTTTCACTTACAAGGAATATTTTTTTTACAGGTGCAGGAAAATAATTCAAGCTTGTATGCCTTTCACTTACAAGGAATAATTGTTTACAGGTACAGAAAAATAATTCAAGCTTGTATGCATTTCATTTACAAGGAATAATTGTTTACAGGTGCAGAAGAATAATTCAAGATTGTATGCCTTTCAACAGGGAATAATTGTTTACAGGTGCAGAAAAATAATTCAAGCTTGTATGCCTTTCACTTACAAGGAATAATAATTGTTTACAGGTGCAGGAAAATAATTCTAGCTTATATTCCCTCAAGCTACGATTAATAATTCATTGTACTAGCAAAAAATGATTAACTGAAATGTTAAGAAAAGGCTCATTAACAAATGGGTAATTTTAGCTTGTCTGCCTTTACGTTACAAAGAAAAATTTTTCAAGTACAGAAAATGAATTAAATCAACAAGCAGCCAGTGTCCCGATAGCAATGGCGTGACGCCCCCCCAAAAAAAAGATATTTTAGTATAATTATTCTTCACCCCTCTTTTTATTTAAAAGTGACGACGAACTCGTAACACTATCAACTGTAACATTATCAAGATCGATATTATTCATACGAGACTTCGTCCTCCTCCTCCTCCTCCTCCTCCTCCTCCTCTTCCCCGATATATAGGAGAGAAACTATTAGTCTAGAAAAAACCTTTTGCATAAAACAGCCTGGAAGGCCCCAAATAGAAAAAATGTTCTCCTATGCTCTCTACATGCTGTGGTGGTGGTGAAAAGTAGTTCATTCGTTTGTGTGTGACGTGGGTCCTTTTTTTTTATTTTCTTCCTGTGTGCAGTGACGTAATTCGAAAAGTTTTATTTTTTTTTTACTTAGAGCGAATCTACAAAGCGGATATGAAAGAGAATTATTCTTATTTATTTTTTTTTATAAGACCATAATTTTATACGATTACATACGACTTTATTATTATTTTATTATTACATAATTCACGAAGAGGGTTTGGTTGGGAGATTTCCAGCCAGGGATGTTCAGTCTGCTCTGAACGAACACTCAAGTTGCTGTTTGGGAGAAGGCATGGAAGACGAAATGGGTTCATGTAATGGGCGTCAGGACTGCATTGGGTAGGACTGTGATGGGTAGGGCTGTGATGGGTAGGAAAGAGAGTGCCAGGTGTACTAATGAGGTCATTGAGTAATTATCTTTTGAGTACATTAGTGGAATAATTGAATTTACTTTAAATGATAAAGGGCAATGTAAAAAATAGTATATATATTATATTATTATATATATATATATATATATATATATATATATATATATATATATATATATATATATATATATATAAATATATATGGATAACTGAATCACGAAGATATGGAACGTGATGAATGTATAAATAAAGGCAAATGGTACGAAGGAAAAAGTGAAACGACGGAGTGGTTGCGAGGCCGTTCGACACACGATCCTTTACTAGCTAGTAAAGGACCACGTGTCGAGAGGCCTAGCAACCACTCTGTCGTTTAACTTTTTCCTTCGTGCCATTTGCCTTATTTATATATATATATATATATATATATATATATATATATATATATATATATATATATATATATATATATATATATATATATATATATATATATATATATATATATATATATATATATATATATATATATATATATATATATATATATATATATATATAAATTATATATATATGTGTGTGTGTGTGTGTATATATATACAGTGAAACCTCCATTTACGTGTTGTTCATGGTTTGAAAAATTTGCACATATCAGCCATTATGCATAAGATATGGTTTTGAAAAACAAAATTATGAGGTGTATAAATAACTGATACAAAAATTCATATACTCATAAAACATAGTTAACACTGGCCAATATTAAACTGATCAAAATTAGATCTCCATAAGGAAAGTGAACGTTAGTCGTTCAGCTGTTAAGTTTTATCGATCTGTCTTCCTATCCATCAACATAACTGCCTGTAAATGAAAGAAAACTACTACGTTTTTGTTAAACTGAAGTTTGGGCACCTCATAGAATGCTGGGAAATGGAGCAGTTGATTATGTTGTTATCAGGGTTGCTAACGACTCCAAAGGAATGCATTAAGGAAGGGGAGTTAGGTTGTGGTAACTAATTGGTCATATTTACACTTTGATTTGAGCCCTCAGTTACTTTTAGTTTTATAATTTGTAATTCACAACATTCACTTTGAATTTGAAAAGGGATTGATTTGATTGCTCTCAGACCCCTCAGTTTAGAAATGCTTTGTTCCAGATTGTACTGGATTCTATGGTAGTAACCACTCTCTTGTATTATTCTGAAATGGCAGTCTCTCATGGGAAACTGTTTATTGTGGAATGACACTGATTACCTTACATTAGAAAAGTGGAGGAAATTATTGTTAGATGAAAGTTTGATAGGACTCAAGGAAGGCCAACAAGGTTAAGAAATTCAGAGTGGGGTTCATTTCATCATGATGCACCTAGTTCAGATGATGGCAGGTAACAAATAATCAAATCTAGCTTAGTGTAAGGTTTAAAGAGTTAGGAACGGGTGAGGGAGAGGCAAATGAATGAAAAATAGCACCATTATTAGCTTTATAACACATAGGTACGGAAACAGCTTCAGACACCCGTGGTAAGAAATCTCCTAACAACCCCCTTCATACAAGTGTATGGTCTCAATATTTCATCATTTCTAACCTTGAAGCAACTGCATAAGCATTCTGTCATGTGCATTGAGTGATTAATGGTAGTAATGGAAGCATTTGTTAAGAGTGAACATCCTGTGAACAGAGCTGTTTGTTAAAGTCGGCCTGCGAACTTGACTCGTGTCTTCAGGGAATGCTACAGCTAAAGGGTTAAGTCCGTAAGACTTAATCTAAGCCTTATGGACTTAATTCAAGTCTACAAGACCTCACCATCATCAAATCAGTTTTGGGGTACCTTTAGGATAAGCTGAAAGGGTAACTTGGTGGGGGAGAGGGTCGTGGCCACTAAACTACATCGTATGCTGAACAGTGGTTTTGGGAAAGCTGTGTAAGGTTACTGTATAAGTTTCTGATAAACTGACAGGTTTACTAATCAAATGGTCATTTTCAGTGCTGAGCTGAATCTGACTTCAGTAATGATGATTCTGACAACCCACATCTTTAAAACTTGAAAAAAGCCACAAATTGGTGAACGGTTATCTCTAAGAAATCCACTGACAGTCTTGGGACGTCATGCTCCATCTTCAGTGTGGAGACACATTGAAATGGACGCATGACGATTCAAAATTGTATGCGGATTTCTTAGATATATTTGCTCTCCAGTTTGTGGGTTTTTTCTCAAGTTTCAAAGTTCAACACAGATCTGTTATCATCAACCCACATCTTTGTCTGGCAATAGCTTTTATTTAAGTTCAACCAGCTGGTAACGTTCAACAGACAACTCCTGTTCAATGGATAACACTCCTCTCTATGTCATTCCAACCTATAACAACGACGTGGCATTCGGTAAATATTGGAGATAACCTGCGGAACGAAACGTGGGTGGAAAAAAATATAATGTTCAAAAATTTGTCGGTACTTGTACAAAGTGCGAAGCGTTAAAAATTCAACAGATGTAAAAGCTTCACAAATTTTTTTTGCAGACTAAGTCTAACTTGGCACTAATATGTAACCTCTTCTTCTTGTTTTCCAGATGTCTCGCCTTAATTTGATATTGCTTGTCCATGAGTTTGATTGATCTAAGGTAGCTTTACAAAGAAATACATTGTGATTTTCAGCCAACTTAGAGAGAAAGTACAATTTTGGGGCACCTAATTTGAAACAACTCTTGGCAAAGGATTTACGAGTCAGATTGAAAGGATAAATTTATAGAGTTGATAGATTTGGGCTCTTCCAGCCTTTTAGTATAGCTATTATTGCCAAGGATTATTTCCTTACAGAAACAGAAAATTTACAATTTTGTTGAGTGAAATGGAGTTTTGCATCTGTTGTGATCACCAGGTACCATGGCTTCCACATTCCACCTTGTCCTTGTAGCACGTCCCTCCTTGTCAGACAAGGAGCTCTTCACCTAGTGTGGGTTTCACAGTTCGCCGTCCCTGCAAACGCTTCTTATCTACCTATTGGCCAGCTCTTCCTGTTTAGAAACGTAAGGTGCCTCCTCATCGAATAAGAAAGACCTTACAGTTAGTGAGCAATCCACCTGAGCAACTTCCTTCCATATTTGATTTCCTTATTGCAGACCTTAAAACTTCAGAAGAAGGCTTTACATTCTAGCAATGCATGAAAATATGCATTAATATTTATAGTAAAAGTAAAAAAGGAGGTATATATAATGCACTTTATTCTAATCATATCAAAATAATGTCAGAGACTTTCTTCGAAGCAACCATTCCTGAAGCTTCTTCGGGAATCTGGAGAATGTCGTTTGGGAATTTGCCACAGATCGGGCAAATTCGGGTTTCCTTGTAGCGTAATCAACCCACATGTTCTGAGTAGCCGCATGCTTATGGTTCATTTCAGTCTTGCGGCAACTTTATCTGAATTCATAAGCATTTATAACTCACTTTTAACTATCAACAACCACATAGCAATTGCCAAATCCACTTGAGACCTTCACCTCAATGTTTAGTGAGAAGACACAGTATTTTCATAGGCAACCAAGTACACACACTCAAATCATTTAACCTTCAGCCGTCACATTCTTTATTGAACGCTACCTGATCGTTCTTCTTTTTCTTTAATTAGGAATTAGGAACAACAACAATAACAAGCCACTAGTCCTGCATAGTTGGGATGGTGGGTGCTACAGCGTCGCTATGACCACGCCGCCGTGCTCACCCGACCCTGACAGAGCTTTTAGTCGTGAGGTTGCCCCAAGCCTGGGCGAAATAGAGCCAGGCTTCTTCGGGGAAGCACCGTGGTGGCGGGGAGAGAGCGTCAGCTTCTTCGGCCCCCCCGAAGACAGCTTGGAGAACTCGCCCAGCCTAGGAGCTGGCGCTAGTCTAGGGGAGCTCCTGGGCGAGTTTCTCAGTATCGACTTCTTCTTCGGCGAGAAGTCCTCACTGTGGTGAGGGGAGTAACTAATGGTTTCGATTTGGTCCTCTTTCAGTATGGGGATGCCCCCTCCTCCACCTACGCCTCCTCTCCCGCTCATTATGTTCCCCACGTCGAGCTCTTCAGGTTCGAGACGAGAAGCTTGTTGTTGCTGTTGCAAATGGCGGTAGCTACGGGCACTGGGCTGGGCCCATCTCTCCTCAGTCTTCGCAGGGGTCACGCAGCAGATGGGAAACAGCTTCGAGGTCCTCGCAGCCCCGTTCCTGACGGGCGTGGTGGGCGCGAGGCTGTCGATGGTCGCGGCGTTCGTCAGGAGCGTTTCACTAGCCAGGCTCTCCTCCTCCGACACTTTCTTCCTGGGGAATCTCAGCCCACTCATGAGTTTCTCCTTGTCACACTTCTTCACTTTGCCCGGAGGTTCCAAGGCGATGCTGACGTAGAAGTGAGCCTCTTGGCGGGTGCGGGACATCAGGACGCCCCTGTTCTTGTCGGGTTGCTCCTTCTCATTGATGCTCGGCTTCACGTTCAGTCTGAACTGGCCTCCTATGTTACCAGGGGGCCAGTATCTCGCCACCACGACGGTGCGGCCGTCAGTCCCGCGGGCGAAGCCGATTCCGACGGCTCTCGTTGATTCCCAGACCACTTGAGAAAAAGGACCTGTGAGATAATGGAGGGGTTTTAGTGATGTCAACTTTTGGGTAGTGATGATGACATTGACAGTGATCCTTACTAGGCAGAATGGTAGCAATGGTTGTGTCAATTGAACCTAAAATAGAACAGGAGCAATATTTATGTCAACAGAATGTAAAATAGATAGAACAGAAGCAACAGTAATGTCAACAGAATCTTAGAACAGGAGCATTAGCAATGTCAGCAGAATCTAAGATAGATAGGACAGAGGCAACAGTAATGTTTACAGAATCTATGATCGAACAGAAACAGTAGATTTGCAACAGAATCTAAGATAGACAGAACAGGAGCAATAGAAATGTCAAAAGAATCTAAGACAGAACAGAAGTAATAATAATTCCGACAGAATCTCAACTTTTTATATATTTTGAACAAATATAACTTCATGATACTCATCGTATTAATACCATGATAATCCAATTGACATATAATCAAATAAGTGAAACACTCCTCTAAAAGTGACCACTCACGATTCTCAAAGTTTGTAGAGAACATTTCAATACATTACTTAAAAATATCACATTTATTATCGTGAAGTTCCAGACTTCAGGTAGACTTTAATGTAGTCAAAAGTAAACTTATTAAGTGTCTTACCAGCGTGGGCAAGATCAGCTGAGCCATTCACGTTGTATTTGAAGGTTCTACCAGTTTCATACCAAGCTTTGGCCACGGCACTACCTGAAAAGGTGAAAGGGAAGTTAATTAGGCTATAATAACCTGTAGAATAAACATCTACATGTAGAGTGGTAGTAAGAAATGGAGAGAGAGAGAGAGAGAGAGAGAGAGAGAGAGAGAGAGAGAGAGAGAGAGAGAGACTGTAGAGTAGGCATCTCCAGGTAGAGTTATCGAAATGGGATCTTTCTGTAATATTGAGGAGAGAGAGAGAGAGAGAGAGTAATTTTTCTACTGTAAATATATGAGTATATAATACTTTTAATATACTGTCTCTCCTGAGAGAGACAGAGACAGGAACCATTCTACAACAAATATAGATATAAACAGCATAGTTACAAATACCAGTAACACCCAGATGTTAACCAGACAAGACATAACCAGATTAACCAGACCACTACTTACCAGATAATTCATTTTTGGTTAATGAGGTAAATATATTCTCGCCACGTCCATACTCAGAGCTGTATTCCAGTAGGCTGTAGTGAGCTAGTCTGTTGGCCCAAGTCTGTGCCTCTGTGCATAGCTTAAAGAGAGCAAACAAGAGTTAGTAGGTATCAGAGGTGGTAGGACTATCGTTTCTGCTGCTATAACTATTATTTCTATGACTATCATAGTTAGAAATGGTCAGATCACTGTGTCTAGCCTTGAGGAAATGGTATTCAGTACTGACAGTTTCCCAAGAAGCCAAATTTTGGCTTTAAAACTGAAAAAGTACCAGGTCTACTGAATCCAGTCTTGAGGGAATGGTATTCAAGACTGACATTTTCCTAAGAAGCCAAATTTAGAACTGTAAACAGAGCCCGTGAAGAATAATGAAGAACAGTTCCTGTGAATGTAAAAGAGACAATCTTCATGTGGTCACGAACTTCATATATTTTTTGAAAATAACAAAAGGAAAAGTAAAATAATAGTTTTTCAGCAAAATATTGAAAGAATTTCTTTAAAACTGGTGCCATAGTGAAATATTATCATTTATATTGATTAGAAAAGTACTCAGATATGCATATTATTCAGACTTAGAAAGGTTTATAGGCTGAACTGTGGAATCTGATAATCTTGGTTGATTTCATAGGCAAATAATAAAATAATAATAATAATAATAATAATAATAATAATAATAATAATAATAATAATAATAATAATAATAATAATAGTTAATAATTATTATTATTATTATTATTATTATTATTATTATTATTATAACAGTTATCATTGCTGACAATAACTGCCTCTTCTGTGGGTAAAATGATTAATTTTTTAAAGAAATTGGACCATTTTTTTATGAAAACTAAATTATTCCATTTTTTAAATAAATCAAGCAACCATTTCAAAATAATGCACAAATTCATCTCGAGTCGTAAATAATCAAAAAGAATTTAGTTTTTTAAAGTGTCAGAAATTCTTTTCGAAGGGCTAAAAAAAACTTTAGTGTCAAAAATAGCAGAGGTTTCCATTTTTATCCTTTTTTTGGAGAATGAAAGGAAAGTCCTTTTTCAAATCTAAGTAAAAATAGGCTTGGTACAAAAATAGCCCCCTTCAAAAAAAATGTTTGAATATTTGTTTTTTCAATGAACCAGTCTGGTTGCTTTTGTTGTTTTTTTCTTGTGTGGTAAAAACTTCGAAGGCTAAAATAGCAAGTGGGGGTGGGTTTTTGTTCTTTTCCAGGTGGTGAAAAAATAAGTTACCTAAACAGTGACATTAGTAAAAAAAAAGTGTCTGCTCCTGGTCAGAAACTGAACAAATTGTCTCGCATAGGGGGTAAAGAGTGTCCTCACCTGGTCAGAAAGTAAACAGACTGTCCTTAGTAACCTGGTCATGAAGTATCTTTAACTGGACAGAAAGTTAACAGTGTCCGCAGATGGTCAGGAAGTCAACAGTGTCCTCACCTGGTCAAAAAGTCAGCAGGGTGACCTCATCTGTTCAGAATTTAGCCATAATGTCCTCAACTGGTCAAAAATTAAGAAAGTCAACGAAAGTGTCCTTACCTGGTCAGAAAGTCGGCAGTTTCAAAACAGTGTCCTTACCTAGCCAGAGGGTAAACAACAGTGTCCTCACCTGGTCAGAAAATGAACAGACTCAACAAAAGTGCCCTCACTTGGTCAGAAAGTCAGCGGTTTCAAAACGGTGTCCTTACCTAGCTAGAGGGTAAACAAGTGTCTTCACCTGGTCAGAAATTAAACAAAGTCAACAAAAGTGTCCTCACTTGGTCAAAAAGTCAACAGAAGTGTTCTCACCTGGTCAGAAGTTTAACAAAAATGTCCTCACCTGATCAGAAAGTCTACAGTGTATCCAAACAGTGTCCACACCTGTTGAAAAGGTAAAATGAGTGTCTCATCTGGTCATAAATTCAACAAAAGTGTCCTCAACTGGTCAGAAAGTCAAAAGAGTTCTCTCGCGTGGTCAGAAAGTCAACAGAGTTCTCTCACCTGGTCATTAAGTCAACAGAGTTCTCTCACCTGGTCAGAAAGGCTGAGTGGCGGGGCATTGTGTAGAGAACGAAGCTTGTTATGCTCCCTGACGCAATCTTGCACGAACTGACTTCTCGTCCAGTCGACCTCTCCGGTTCCACGGCCCAGGACACCCACACCTTTTCCAGACCACACCTGGAATGTAAAGAGAGAATCAGTTTCCAGACTACACATGGAAAATATAGAGAGAATCAGTATTTAGACCACACATGAAATGTAAAGATAGAATTAGTTTCCAGACCACACATGGAAAATAGAGAAAATCAGTATCTAGATCACACATGGAAAATGAAAAGGGAATCAGCTTCCAGACCACACATGGAATGTAAAGAGAGAATCACTTTCCAGCCCACACTTGGAAAATAGAGAGAGAATCAGTTTCCAGACCACACATGGGAAATGAAGAGAGAATCAGTTTCCAGACCACACATGGAATGTAAAGAGAGAGTCAGTATCTAGACCACACATGGGAAATGAAGAGAGAATCAGTTTCCAGACCACACATGGAATGTAAAGAGAGAATCAGTTTCCAGACCACACATGGAAAATGAAGAGAGAATCAGTTTCCAGACCACACTTGGAAAATAAACAGAGAACTAGCTTTCAGACCACGCCTGAAATGTAAACAGAATCAGTTTCCAGACCACACCTGGAAAATAAATAGAAAATCAATTTTCAGACCACACCTGGAATGTAAATAGAAAGTCAGTTTCCAGATCACATCTGGAAAGTAAAGAGAGAATCGGGGCATTGGTTTTATTTAGGTTTTTTTTTGAATTGAAATCTCGCCAGAATTTTGTCCTATTCAATAATATTTTTTTTTATGTTTTCTGTGTAGTGATGTGTCTTAAGAGTTTATTTTATATTAGGTTTTTATTTTATTTTCTAAGTTAGGTACATTTTGTAGCTGATTTTATACGTATTCGAACGCTTGTATATAAATATATGTATGTGTATATATGTACAGTATATATATATATATATATATATATATACAGTATATATATATATATATATATATATATATATATATATATATATATATATATATATATATATATATATATATATATATATATATATACACACACGAAATCTCATACGATTCTGATGTCCACAAGAGATGTTCATTCAACTCTGCATTTCAAATATAATTCATAGAGTATTATGTTAATGTGTTTATGTGTATGTTTATGTGTTTGTGTACTTATGTATCTGGAGTATGCATATGTATATGTATACATTCACGTGAAAGAAGAAAAAGAAAAAGAAAAAGAAGACTCTTTCCAGAGCAAGTAAGTAAAGTTGGGGCATTTATATAACCTCAGGTCACCTTCTTAGATGAGTTTCGTAATGAAATTTTTGAACTCCAGCCCCGAAGCCTACAACATCAGGCAGGCAGGCTCTATAGAAGAAGAAGAAGAAGAAGAAGAAGAAGATGGAGAGAGAGAGAGGAGAGAGAGAGAGAGAGAGAGAGAGAGAGAGAGAGAGAGAGAGAGAGACTAGCGAGCATTTTTAGTGGAGGAAAACTGGAATGCAGAATTTTTAATCGACACTCGTTTAAGAACCGTCTACTGAATTTACAAGAGAGAGAGAGAGAGAGAGAGAGAGAGAGAGAGAGAGAGAGAGAGAGAGAGAGAGAGAGACCCATAAACACTTAGAATGAAAAAGAAAGTTGAAATGCAGAACGTACAATCGACTTGCGTGTAAAAATCCCTTAAATTAAACGAACATATATTAATCCGAGCTTCGTCTTAAGATTTGTAATTGATCCCTCCTAGTTCGGCGTTTGATTGATGGGTAGATAAGGAAGACCTGAGAGTTGATTAATGGAAGGTCACAGGGGAAACACGATCGACTCCATTATGACGATCGAATTACTTACTGATCGAGTTACCGAGTTCAAGACGAAATAGTTTTATTGTTGGTGGTTTATTTATTGACTTATTAATATATGTAGCGTTTCCCAAATCCCCCCAGTTATCTCGAATACTGAGTCTCCATGAAGTCAGGAAGACTCGGTATTCGAGATAATTGGGGGAATTTGGGAAACGCTACATAAATGAATAAATAAATAAATAAATAGTTAATTTGGAAAATAAATAAACAAATAAACAAGCAAATAGGTAAATAAGTAAACAAGCTGCTGCAACCCCTTTCGTTTCTTTTACTGTACCTCCGTTCATATTCTCTTTCTTCCATCTGACTTTCCACCCTCTATAGCAACTGTTTTCCTCCTATTACACCTGTCAAACCTTCTTACTGTCAATTTCCGTTTCAGCGCTGAGTGACCCCATTGGTCCCAGTGCTTGACCTTTGACCTAAATTCTATATTTTATTCCATTCTGTAATTACATAACTTTATCAATATATTTTTACTTAATCAATTTATATATTATGTTAAAAATAGGTCTCCAAGTGATTATTGAAAAGATTGATTGGAGATATCTCATTAATTAGATTAAGACAGTTGTATAAATAATTGTCTTAATCTAATTGATGATACATTTCCATTATTCTGTTTTATTTGGAGACCTGTTTTGAAGTAACTGAGACTGTTCATTGACGAAAATGCCAATTTATGAGTTGATTGTCAAGTTAAAATCGATTGATAAAGTTATGCAAAGCAATCGAGTGAATTTTGGAATCAAATGCCCAGTGGAAAATCTCCTTCAATCTTTGTGTCTCGAATGCCGATTGTGACTCGATAATTACCAGCTAGAATGTGATATATCTTCGCACACGCTCAGTCCTCAGGAATCTTTGTATCCTGACAGGATATCTAGAGGAATTTTGCTCCCAATTTCCCTAATTGTAAGAGGAAGGAAGCAGCGGCCATTAGGTAAAGTATTTATGCTTTAATCTCTCGCCATTTTGAGTTTTGGTAGAAATTTCAAGATGGTGGCCGAGTGGACACGTGTTTTCCATTTTTCATTTCGAATTTTATGACTCGAAATCTTTAATTTTTATATTTATTTAGTTGTTATAACAGTTGTTGTTGTAAATATCACTCCGAGTGTTGTTAATATTATTATTATCACAGTTTCTTGGGTAATTTACACACAGGTATACATGCAATTTTTTATTTTGACTATCAAGGTGAAAATAATTGCTTTATTTATTATTTTTCAGTTATTATAACAGTTATTGTCGTAAATATCACTCAGACAATTATTAGTGTTATTACCATCACAGTTGCTCTGTTTAGACAATTTATGTAGACGAATACAGGCAGTTAAAATGCCGACGTATATTTTGATGTCTATGCAAATTCCAGAGTTGTACGAATTGCAAACACAGACTGTGTGCGTCAGTATATTCATTTTGGCAATAAGACCCACCAGTTTATGGAAGAGAATACTGTACATTATTATTATTATTACTATTATTATTATTATTATTATTATTATTATTATTATTATTATTATTAAAGAGCAAACCATTCATATGGAA
>NC_089765.1:11968533-11976033 GCF_040412425.1 Macrobrachium rosenbergii | reverse complement strand
TCCCCTGACAACAGAACTTGCAGAGCTTCGTTGGGCAGTCGAACAGACAGACAGACAAAGACAGACAATACAGCATCCAACGCAATATGCAGAGGTCATTCAACCGCGTAAAAATTTCCACCACCCATTGTCAACGAGAGAGAGAGAGAGAGAGAGAGAGAGAGAGAGAGAGAGAGAGAGAGAGAGAGAGGAACGCAGCTGTTTTGGAAAACGACCTTTGTGGGTCAGAATGAATTCCTCTTCTTTCTATTCTTCTCGAGGAGGGAAGGTATGCCAGGTTGTCACCAATGCTTTTAGGTTTCTGTGAAAGGAAAATATTGTGCCGGCTTGGTCTGTCCGTCCGAACTTTTTCCTGTCCGCCCTCTTATCTTAAAACCTACTGAGGCTAGAGGGCTGCAAATTGGTATGTTGATCATCCACCCTCAAGTCATCAAACATATCAAATCACAGCCCTCTAGCCTCAGTAGTTTTTATTTTATTTAAGGTTAAAGTCAGCCATAATCGTGCTTTTGGTAACGATATAGGATAGGCCACAACCTAGCCGTGGATAAAGTTTCATGGGCCGCGGCTCATACAGCATTATACCGAGACCACGGAAAGATAGATCTATTTTCGGTGGTCTTGATTATACGCTGTAGCGGCTGTACAGAAAACTCGATTGCGCCGAAGAAACTTCGGCGCATTTTTTACTTACTTATTTTAATTTTTATTCTATTTGTTATTTTATGTACACATACACATACATACACACATACACAGACACACATACACTCGTGTGTATGTATGATGCTGGGAAAATAATATTGGTTTCCTATTGGTCTGAGAATGAAACAGTTATTTTGAGTTATTTTAAAACTCTGGTTTTGGTTTTTCAAGGTTAAAACTGAAGCCACTTTGAGCTTTACATACATATATATATAATTATATATATATATGTATATATATATATATATATATATATATATATATATATAATGTATAGATATATTTATATATACTTCTATATATAGAAATAATTTGTCAAAACGAGGCTATTGCATTTTATATAAAATAATCCCAAGTTAATGCCTAAAAATAATCCTAAATCTATTCTCTCTCTCTCTCTCTCTCTCTCTCTCTCTCTCTCTCTCTCTCTCTCTCTCTCTCTCTCTCTCGAATTTGGGTTAAGGGGTATCTTTTTTTTTTCTTGAATGTCGTCTACAGGAGTTTTTTCTTAACCTTCTTCTACAGGAGCGTTTTTTTTTCTTGACTTTCGTCTACAGGAGTTTTTTTCTTAACTTTCTTCTATAGGAGAGTTTTTTCTTGATTTTCGTCTACAAGAGAGTTTTTTTTTTACTTTAGCCTAAAGGAAAGTTTTTTCTTGATTTTCTTATACTGGAGAGTTTTTTCTTGACACTCTTCTACAGGAGAGTTCTCCAGGGCGCGCCTCTGTTCCAGGTGGTAGTCTCTCTCACCTGTGACGAGTTTTTTTATGTCAATATTTTTAAGTCTTGTTATGATATTGGTCAATCATTACAGGTGAATCTAGGTACGAGATCTCTCTCTCTCTCTCTCTCTCTCTCTCTCTCTCTCTCTGCTCGGTGATGCTGCTCCCCTCTTCCTCCTCCTCCTCCTCCTCCTCCTCCTCCTCCTCCTCCTCCTCCTCCTCCTCCTCCTCCTCCTTCTTCCTCTTCTTCTTCTTCACTTTCTCCTTCTTCTTTTCCTTCTTCTTCTTTTCTTCAGGCGTTGTTCACCTTAGCGTCTTATCGACCCCACTCGCCATTCGTACGTACATTCCTGCCTCCGCCTCCCACCTAGGTTACCCCTCCCCTTAGGGAGGAAAGAGCCAGAGAGAGAGAGAGAGAGAGAGAGAGAGAGAGAGAGAGAGAGAGAGAGAGAGAAAACTGAAGATGTAATTGCATAAATACGAAATTTGTGGGGCAATAAGATGGGAATCGGGAAAGAGAAGAGAGAATCACGAGATGATGCGACTCAGTACCACCCATCAGCATCTCACGAATTCGACAAGGCTTCAGTTTTCCCGTAGTTAGGTGGGGTTTTTTGAGGGGGTGATGGGGTTGGGGGGGGGGAGGGACGATGGGGTGAAGCAGGTACTAAGTTGCCAGAGCTTCATTTCAGCAAGAGCTTCAGGAATAGTCACGGAAGTTATCAGGGCGAGGTGGGGTGTTTGCCTAGTGGCAGGTTTGGTACTACGGACTGGGCTCGCTGTTGGAGCAACCTGGGAGAGTGAGGGAGGGAGGGAGTGTTGGAGGAGGAGGAGGAGGAGGGAGTGCTTTTTCCTCCTCCTCTTCCTCCTCCTCCTCCTCCTCCTCCTCCTCAGACGTCTTCCTTGTCATTCGGGAAACAGGAAAGTATAAGGATTCCCGCAGGAGAAATGCGATCGGAGCGAGCTATTTTTGGAAATCTTAATTTAGCTGCTGCTGCACCGGAATAAGATTGGGAGTTGGCCCTCCCCTTCCCCTGGGACACTCTTCCTCCCCCTTCCCCCTGGGACACTCCTCCCTCCCCCTTCCCCCTGGGACCTTTCTCCCTCCCCCTGCCCCTCCTGGGAAGTTTTGGGAGGGGGCAGGCTGGCCAAGAGCAGAGGTTAGGAGAAGGGATTATAGTTCTTCCCTGGAGTTTCAGAATCCACACAATTACCAAATTTATTTCGTTGGTTGCGGCAAAGGACCACCTTCGGGAGGCTGGGGATTTACTCGTGGGCGTTGGTTGACTGGGTAAGGGGTGACTTTGTGGGCGTTGGAGACTGGGTAAAGGATGACTTTGTGGGCGTTGGTGACTGGGTAAAGGACTTAATAGCACCTGACCTAATGTGGGCCAATATAGGACCCCCAAAAAATAAAAAAATCACCAAAAGAACTCTTTTATTTATCACCAACTCGAAGATGGCTTTGTCTGTCTGTCCACACTTTTTCTGTCCGCCCTCAGATCTTAGAAACTACTGAGGCTAGAGGGCTGCAAATTGGTATGTTGATCACCCACCCTCCAATCATCAAACATACCAAATTGCAGCCCTCTAGCCTCAGCAGTTTTGATTTTATTTAAGGTTAAAGTTAGCAATAAGCGTGCATCTGGCAACGCTATAGGATAGACCACCACCGGGCCGTGGTTAAAGTTTCATGGGGCGCGGATCATACAGCATTATAAGGAGATCACCGAAAGATAGATCTACTTTCGGTGGCCTTGAGTATACGCTGTAGCGGCTCTACGGAAAACTCGATTGCGCCGAAGAAACTTCAGCGCATTTTGTGCTTGTTTTTTTATTGTGTCCTTCACAAATGATTCAACGAAACACGAATAAGCTTTACAGTTCGTGAATTCGTAATTACTTTAAAGTTTCTTTTATTATAATGAATGTCTTCCTCTTCCACCTGTCAGTCACGAATCTGAAGAGTCTAATTGTCTTAAATGTTCCCCTGTGTAATGGAGTATCTGGCAACTGAGGCACTGTGTGTGTCTGTTGCCACACGGGAGGTCTTGTTTTTTTTTTCATTATGGTTTGGTTTGTGTTTTGGTGCCTACTTTGATATTCTCTCTCTCTCTCTCTCTCTCTCTCTCTCTCTCTCTCTCTCTCTCTCTCTCTCTCTCTCTCTCTCTCTCTTTTATAGTTACAAGTACTTGGTCTAATATCTCTCTCGCTTTCTCTTTCTCTTTCCGCTCTGGTTACATAACTACCAATTTTAATTCTCTCTCTCTCTCTCTCTCTCTCTCTCTCTCTCTCTCTCTCTCTCTTATAGTTACGGAAGTACATGGTCTAATATCTCTCATTTTCTCTTTCTCTTTATTCTCTAGTTACGTAACTACCAATTTTAATTCTCTCTCTCTCTCTCTCTCTCTCTCTCTCTCTCTCTCTCTCTCTCTCTCTCTCTCTCTCTCTCTCTCTCTCTTTTATAGTTATGGAAGTACCTGTACAAATACTTCTCTCTCACTCTCTTTCTCTTTCTGTTCCCCTGTAGTTACAGAACTACCTATTTTAATATTCTCTCTCTCTCTCTCTCTCTCTCTCTCTCTCTCTCTCTCTCTCTCTCTCTCTCTCTCTCTTCTAGCTGCGTTCTATTGGCCCAAAACAGTCACTAATCAAGAAGACTACTGTCAATAGGACACGCCAGAGAGACATGGCGTGATGTCATAACATTATCATGATTTTTAATCTCTCGAGTAATTGTCTTAAGTTCAGACATTTGTTCCATCAAGGTCGTGGTTCTAGCTTGATTAAGAAATGTAATTATGTCTGGTTACCTTTCTGTCGTTCGGGAGATTATGTTAGATTGTATTAGTATAATCTGGGGTCTGGGATATGCCTTCTTTGGTGGGGGGGGGGAGATTTGTAGGTTGGGTTAAGCTTCTAGTCAGGATATTATCTGTGTAAATTCTTTAGGAAGTTTAATATTATTTATTTGTAAAATAAGGTGATTTTTTTTTAGTTTTAAGTTAAAGAAAACCATCGTGCCGGCTTTGTCTGTCCGTCCTCCCTCAGATCTTAAAGACTACTGAGGCTAGAGGGCTGCAAATTGGTGTCTTCATCATCCACCCTCCAGTCATCAAACATACCAAATTGCAGTCCTCTAGCCTCAGTAGTTTATATTTGATTCAAGGTTAAAGTTAGCCATAATCGTGCATATGTCAACGATATAGGACAGACTGGGTTAAGCTTCTAGTCAGAAAATTATTTTTGTAAATTCTAGACACAATATAAAATTTTATTTTTAAATGTACGTATCTCTTTGACTTAGTATAGCTCTGAAATATAAAATAGAAATATGAAAGACAATTAAAATAATAAAATAAGACATTGAAAGACATAAAATGATAAAATATAAAAATGAAAGAAAAATAAAATGAAATAGAAAATAAAAGACAAATAAAACAATAAAATAGAAAAATGAAAGAGAGAGGAATTAATAAAACAGTAAAAATAAGAGATAAAATAATATAAAATAAGATGCAAATTTAATCATAAAATAAAAAAAATGAAAGATATATAATAATAAAATAAAAGATTCAAGAAAACTAAAATAATAAAATAAAAACGAAAGAAAAAATAATAATAAAATAGAAAAACGAAACACACAACAACTCTTACGTGCTTTCAAAACTTTCCTGAAAGTGAAAGAGAAAAATGAATTGAAAAAAGAAAATGGAAGACACGTGGCTTTGATAACTGAGAAGGGCAAAAAAAAAAAAAAAAAAATTAGGAGAGAGAATCTGGATGTTGAAAAAAAAAAAACTAACAAACATTTGGAATGTTGTTTGACGATGGAATGCACTCAGAGGTTTTTTTTTTCTACGTGTGGGTGTGATGGGACTTCCTGTTTGAGGTTTGGGGGAAGGGTTAAGGTCCTACTCTCCAAATTATTGTTTTTCCTAGGAGTTGTTTATCTATTTATTTTTGTGTGATGATAGGTTATGGTCTTACGTGATTCGTATGTACAGTTGAAAGGTTTGTGCAGTTTTGTGGAGATATTTTGGAGATACAGACGCCTCTCTCTCTCTCTCTCTCTCTCTCTCTCTCTCTCTCTCTCTCTCTCTCTCTCTCTCTCTCTCTCTCAAAGTATATATGTATATGTATATGTATATGTATATGTATATATATATATATATATATATATATATATATATATATATATATATATATAATATATATAAATATATGCACAAGCATCTCTCTCTCTCTCTCTCTCTCTCTCTCTCTCTAAGTCTATCTCTCTCTCTCTCTCTCTCTCTAAGTATATATGCATACATATATATATATATATATATATATATATATATATATATATATATATATATATATATATATATATATATATATATATATATATAGATGCAACAGAAGAATTCCGTGGGAAGCGGAGTCGAATAAGGAATAGGTAGACCAGTACTTGAGGAAACATTCTTTATTGCGACTAGTTTCGAGGTTCTAACACACCCCATCATCAGGCATCTAAAATAACAAATAAATACAATGAAAAAAAAAAACACGCATTAAAATGAAATAAAATTAAACATCAGAACTAACTACCAGAATTAAAATTGAACAGTACCGTTTAACCTATAAAAGCAAGAGTCAAAGAGAGGAAAGGCAAATACAAAGATAGTTACAGAAGATAGACACAGAATTAAAAACAAAGCAACTCAACTGACCGTTCATTATTACAGAGTGATGGTTTTTCTTTGATGGTATATAATGTTTCAACTGTGGTTAGCTCCACATCACTAGAACGACTGGCTAATATAGAAAAAGAATCTATACTCAGAGGATGGTCATGCTGATGGCAGTGCTCACGAATGGCACTGCTCACGAATGGCACTAAATGCTTGTTTGTTAAGTGGCCTGTTTGTTCTCATTGATCGGCCTAGGTGTTCAAAGGCACGGACCCGAAACTGGCGCTTTGATTTACCTAGGCCGATCAATTAGAACAAACAGGCCGCTTAACAAACAAGCATTTAGTGCCATTCGTGAGCACTGCCATCAGCATGACCATCCTCTGAGTATAGATTCTTTTTCTATATTAGCCAGTCGTTCTAGTGATGTGGAGCTAACCACAGTTGAAACATTATATACCATCAAAGAAAAACCACCACTCTGTAATAATGAACGGTCAGTTGAGTTGCTTTGTTTTTAATTCTGTGTCTATCTTCTGTAACTATCTTTGTATTTGCCTTGTATTCCTCTCTTGACTCTTGCTTTTATAGGTTAAACGGTACTGTTCAATTTTAATTCTTGGTAGTTAGTTCTGATGTTTAATTTTATTTCATTTTAATGAGTGTTTTTTCTTTCATTGTATTTATTTGTTATTTTAGATGCCTGATGATGGGGTGTGTTAGAACTCGAAACTAGTCGCAATAAAGAATGTTTCTCAAGTACTAGTCTACCTATTCATATATATATATATATATATATATATATATATATATATATATATATATATATATATATATATATATATATGTATATATATATATATATATATATATATATATATATATATATATATATGTATATATATATAATATATATATATATATATACAAGAGTCATTAATAGGAATTAAATACCTTGAGAAATCTTTCTGACCCATCGTATGCACACCTGTGCATACTTTTGAACACGAATGCACAATTCAAGGACGAATGCCTAATGTTAATTTTCAAATACATTCTTTTTTTTTGCGTCAGGATTCTAAAACTGTCTGGCCAACACAAGCTTTCTAATCCCTGTAGTCTCGTCGTTAATCCTAGTAATAATCTCCTTCCAGGAATCACATTGACGAGTTTGAAGCCTGGTAGAAGGCAGAACGAGGTATATGTACATTATATAACAAGCTTTTTTTTTTTTTAGTAATTATATCTTGACACGCGAAGCATACTTACATAAATTAATTTATGAACGTCTTACGTGCTCGGTAATTCCAGCTGTTAATCTCTTTAATTATAAATAAGAGATTAATGTTTTTTAATTCATTTCACTCCGCATAATGTACTGTTCGCGTTCCTGAC
>NC_089765.1:11961033-11963533 GCF_040412425.1 Macrobrachium rosenbergii | reverse complement strand
TACCCCTCACAGTGGTGGTCCCTGTCTCAGTAGTAGGACCACCAACCACCAGAAACGGATTGAGTAGGATAGCGTGCAAGACCTCAGAAAATGAAGTCCCAACACGCTACTCCTGTTCACGCCTAGGTAAGGCAGAGAGAGAGAGAGAGAGAGAGAGAGAGAGAGAGAGAGAGAGAGAGAGAGAGAGAGTTATCCAAAGGCCTTCATTCCTTGTAAAAAAATAGAAGTATTTTTAAATACTTAAAATTTTTCTCGACTAAAATTCTCGTCGAGAAAAGACAAACATTTTAACATTTCTCTAAAACTCTCTCTCTCTCTCTCTCTCTCTCTCTCTCTCTCTCTCTCTCTCTCTCTCTCTCTCTCTCTCTCTCTCTCTCTCTCTCTCTCTCTCTCTCTCTCGTCGAGAAAAGACAAACATTTTAACCTTCTTAAAACTGACAGAACTCTCTCTCTCTTTCTCTCTCTTTTCACTTCGTCTGAAAGTCTCTCTCTCTCTCTCTCTCTCTCTCTCTCTCTCTCTCTCTCTCTCTCTCTCTCTCTCAGGATGCGTGTGAACTGCCCATGTGATACCGAGAGCGTGTTTGTGAAGAGTAAAAAAAAAAAATAAGCTTGCCACAACCCAAGTTTTTTTTTATCTCTTGCTTGCAATTGCATGCAGTTGCATGCTGACTTTTACGCAGATTGGTGTGTGCTTGCGTGCGGGCATGAATCTCTTCCGCGAAAGCTTTGTTTTTTACTTTTTTTTTTTTTTTTTTTTTTTTTTGCTTTCTCCAAGGCCAGGTTTGTTGTGTCTTAGGCCTATAGGCCTATCTGGCTTCGTTGCTGAACTTAACAGAAGATTATGAGGAATGGTGATTAATAATTAATATTAAAATTTATATAGATTACTTTGAAAGAAGGCTTTGTATTATTTTTCTTTTTATTGTCAAGTTAACTTTTTGTATCAAATTATCAAATGATTTATCGAAATTTGGGTGAATTTTAAGTTTGTGGTCCTGTGTTATCGAAGGAATTGGAGTTAGTGTGTTCATCAGTTCATCCATCATCTCTCTCTCTCTCTCTCTCTCTCTCTCTCTCTCTCTCATTTCTTGCTGGGAATATCTTTCATCTGATAGTTTGTAACTCTCTCTCTCTCTCTCTCTCTCTCTCTCTCTCTCTCTCTCTCTCTCTCTCTCTCTCTCTCTCTCTCATTTCTTGCAGAATATCTCTTATCTTCTAGTCTATGAATCTCTCTCTCTCTCTCTCTCTCTCTCTCTCTCTCTCTCTCCTCACGGAAGAAACCCCTCAGTCATTTCTAAGACATTAAAACAGCACTTACTTCAACATTGCTCGTACCAGGGAAAGGCTCAAGATTCTCTTCAGACATGAGAGCCTCTCTCTCTCTCTCTCTCTCTCTCTCTCTCTCTCTCTCTCTCTCTCTCTCTCTCTCTCTCTCTCCAAGAGGCTGTCCTTTCCTTGACTTCATGTTTTTTTCCAACTTTTTCAACTCGCTTTGATGTAGACCTCGTCCTCAAATCTCTCTCTCTCTCTCTCTCTCTCTCTCTCTCTCTCTCTCTCTCTCTCTCTCTCTCTCTCTCTCTCTCATTATTAATCTACTCATATCTGACCAGTAAGTAAACCTTCATGTCATGTCATCTACGAGTTTAAATTTATGCATTTTTAGTTTTCAGTAAAAAAAAAAAATATTGTTCCGGCTTTGTTTGTCCGTCCGCACTTTTTCTGTCCGCCCTCAGATCTTGGAAACATTGAGGCTAGAGGACTGCAAATTGGTGTGTTGTTCATCCACCCTCCAATCATCAAACATACCAAATTTCAGCCCTCTAGCCTCAGTAGTTTTTATTTTATTCAAGGTTAAAGTTAGCCATGATCGTACCTCTGGCACTGAATAGATACCAATAACACAGGCCACCACCTGACCGTGGCTGAGTTTCATGGGCCGCGGGTGAAAGTTTCATACAGCATTATACACTGTGCAGAAAACTCGATTGCGCTGAAGGGACTACTTATAGTTTGTAGTAGTAAGTTAAGGTGAATAAAGTATTAAATATACGTATAAAAAATTTTCATATATATACATATATTTCTTACCTAAAATGGGAACGTAAAAACATATATAATATATATATATATATATATATATATATATATATATATATATATATATATATATATATATATATATATATATATATATATATATATATTATTTCTTAATTGAACAGAAGAGTAAAAATCTGTTTTATATATATATATATATATTATATATATATATATATATATATATATATATATATATATTTAACTTTTTAGAAGTATAAAAACATATTATATATATATATATATATATATATATATTTTTATATTTCTCTCACTTTAAAATCCTAAACTCTTTGAAGAAACCGACATAACCCCACCCCCAACCCCACACCCCTCCACCCGGGCGTCATTCTTTTGATATCTGGAGTGTGTGTGTTAATTGGCCCACCCTCCCCAGCCCCCA
>NC_089765.1:11898533-11956033 GCF_040412425.1 Macrobrachium rosenbergii | reverse complement strand
TTTCCTGCTAGAATCCCTGTCCCGGCTTGATATTCCCGTCACGTACAGCAGAGGCCGTTGGGGGAGATCGTCTATGTGTTCCTATTATCATTTAGCAGCTGTTAGGGTTGTTTTAACCAGCTATCTGTCCCACTTTGACTGTCATATCTGATTTCTTGGGTGGAGGAAAAAGAGGGTGTGATGGGAGATGGCTAGCTCTCTCTCTCTCTCTCTCTCTCTCTCTCTCTCTCTCTCTCTCTCTCTCTCTCTCTCTCTCTCTCTCTCTCTCTCTCTCCTGTTATCCTGATTCTTGTAGTCTCTCTCTCTCTCTCTCTCTCTCTCTCTCTCTCTCTCTCTCTCTCTCTCTCCTGTTACCCTGTTATCCTGAATTTCTCTCTCTCTCTCTCTCTCTCTCTCTCTCTCTCTCTCTCTCTCTCTCTCTCTCCACATATACACTTAAATTAACCATTAAATAAGCCCTTAATGCATACTTGTCATATACACTGTAATCATTCCTCCATAATCCAGTTTTACTTAAAAAAAATTATTTTTATCCCATTTTTTTTTTTGTCTACTAAAAGTGTCTACTTCAGTCTACACTGGCTTCAGAATTTCCTCATTTCGGTTTTCACTGGGATGTTAGGCTTTGTAGTGAAAAAGTGCATAAAAAAATGGTGAAGTCATATGAGTATTTTTATACCTGGTAATTAATAGGTTTACACATATCAATTAATATCTATATACCTATAGAGATGGAGATTAATAGTTTTTTTCCTCAAAGTTGTTCTCCATATTTTTAGGAAAATTTCTATAATATCCCAGGTGTTGATAACTGCTGATTAAAGTTTGAGAGATGTGGCTGTCAGTCTTAGGAGAGTGGGTGTCCCATCTCTCTCTCTCTCTCTCTCTCTCTCTCTCTCTCTCTCTCCTGTTATCATGAATCTTGAAGTTACTTTCTCTCTCTCTCTCTCTCTCTCTCTCTCTCTCTCTCTCTCTCTCTCTCTCTCTCTCTCTCTCTAATCTAGTTGATATTTATTGCAATAATTTAATTCTAGTGTGGTTAAACGTTTTCTGGTAAAAGATCTCTCTCTCTCTCTCTCTCTCTCTCTCTCTCTCTCTCTCTCTCTCTCTCTCTCTCTCCTAGTCTAGTTTATATTTATTGCAAAATAATTTAATTCTAGTATGGTTAAACGTTTCTGGTAAAAGATTCTCTCTCTCTCTCTCTCTCTCTCTCTCTCTCTCTCTCTCTCTCTCTCTCTCTCTCTCTCTCTCTCTCTCCTAATCTAGTTTATATTTACTGTAATTATTTAATGTTAGTGAGGTTAAACGTTTTCTGATAAAAGATTCTCTCTCTCTCTCTCTCTCTCTCTCTCTCTCTCTCTCTCTCTCTCTCTCATAAATCTTGTATTCCAAGAACATCAAAGGGTTCCAGCCAAATTAAGGGATTAATTAAGACAATTATCAAATTATTTCCAATTTGGGGAGAAAGTTCCCTGAACTACTTCATTACTTGCGAGTTGTTCTGACGAGTTTATGAACTGTAAGACATATGAACTGTATCAGCTATGAACTGTATCAGATATGAACTGTAAGATATATGAACTGTAAGATGCATGAACTCTAAGAGATATGAACTGTATCAGATATGAACTGTAAGGTATATGAACTATAACAGATATGAGATGAACTGTAACAGATATGAGCTGTAACAGATATGAACTGCAACAGATATAAACTGTAAAAGATGAGAACTGTAACAGATATGAACTGTGACAGATATGAACTATAAGATATATGAACTGTAACAGATGTGAACTGTAAGATATATGAACTGTAACAGATATGAACTGTAAGATATATGAACTGTAACAGATATGAACTGTAAGATATATGAACTGTAACAGACATGAACTGTAACAAACATGAACTGTAACAGATATGAACTGTGACAGATATGAACTGTAACAGATATGAACTGTATCAAATAGGAACTGTAAAATTCCAGTAAATGTAATTTCCTAGAGGTTAAATTCTGGTAAATATTTTTCCTAGAGGTTAAATTCTAGCAAATATTTTTCCTAGAGGTTAAATTCTGGCAAATATTTTTCCTAGAGGTTAAATTCTAGTAAATATTTTTCCTATAAGTTAAATTCCAGTAAATATTTTTCCTAGAGGTTAAATTCTAGTAAAATATTTTCCTAGAGGTTAAATTCTAGTAAATATATTTCCTAGAGGTTAAATTCTAGCAAATATATTTCCTAGAGGTTAAATTCTAGTAAAAATATTTTTCATAGAGGTTACTGTAAATTCTAGAAAAAATTTTTTCTAGAGGCCAAATTCCACCTAGAATGTTTGAGCAACCCAGAAGGTGGTAGACTATATTTCTTAAAGAAAGGAATTTGCTCTTTCCATGAGAGGGGTCCTCCGCTCCCCCTCCCCTAAAAAAGGTTGAGGAACATCCCCTTTGGTCCCCCCCCCACCAGGGTCGTACACACTCCAGTTTAGCAACAGATTTATTGTGGCGTAGGATAGGTTTTTCTTATGGTAGATATCTGTGGCCAGCCTTTCCAAAAGAATTAATGTTTGACATTATAAAGTTAGAAGGTACTATGTGTATATATATATATAATATAATATATATATATATATATATATTATATATATATATATATATATATATATATATATATATATATATATATATATATATATATATATATATATATATATATATATATATATGTATATATATATTCATAAATGTTTTACTCAAATAAAACTCCACATCTGATTTCGTCTTTGAACTTGACAAAAAACTTTTTAAAAAGTTTCAAAGAGAAAAGTTTCCGTCTCAATAAAATCTTTATATAAAAGTTCTAACTAGGTGAAAAGTTTTTTCTCTAAAGTAAAGCAATCTAGGGTGAGTTTTTTTTTTGTGGGAGGGCTGGTTTTTTTTTTAAAGGGGGGGAGAAGGACCTCTAAAGTTAAGGAGATATTACCTCTATGGTGAGAAGTTTGGAATATGAAAATTGCATAGAAGTTTTTTTGATAAAAAACAGTTTCAGTTTTGAAATAGATAAGTAGATAGATATATTAATATATTCATTAATATAAAGATATGATAAATGATAAATAAACTAAATTTTTGATAAATGAATGTATTAATGAATAAAGAAATATAGAATACCTGAATATCTTCCAGTCAAAACGAGAGACAAAAATTTTTGAAAAAAATCACAACTCACATTGAATTAATATCAAGCTCATTTATTACACACATCTTCAAGAATTAATAATAAAAATAATTTCATCATCATTATTAAAATGTCTCTCCATACCCCACTCTTGATTTCCTGCAGATAATTGGTTTTGGGATGATTTTCAATTATTTTCCTGAATGATGATTCTGTTTTGTACAGTTGGTCCATTTTTTAAATGTGGGTATATGTATAGATGTGCATATATATATGTGTGTGTGTGTTATGTATATACACACATATATATACGTATGTATGTTTATTTACCATACACATTTCTATCAAATTACATACTAAAAACGTTTGCACACCCACAGAGAAACTCACATAAAATCAACATATAAAACCTCGTAAAAAAAAACATAAAAGAAAGTCTTTAAGAAAAAAAGACAGTTTTTCTCTCTAGAGAAAAAATTAATCTGAGAAAGAGGTTTTTCATTTTTTTTTTTTTTTTGAGAGTTCGGTGAACCGTCTGACTGTGTCCAGGATACCCCATCTGGTCATAGGACTTTTTTTTATAGGAGCTGGAAGGATCAATTCTTTTAATGGGCCTTGTAGGACTCCGCTCCTGGTTAAAAAAAAAAAAAAGAGGAAGACTGGTTTTATTTGGAGTAATTGGTTCAACTATTTCAGAATGGGTGGGGGAAGGTCTTTTGAAGATGATGATGTCATAAGTCTGTTAGATAGATAGATAGATAGATAGATAGATAGATAGATAGATAGATAGATAGGGAGGTGAATAAGAGAACTTTGTTATTTGTCATCTATATTCTTATTTTTTAATGTTAGTATGTATGTATGTATGTATATATATATATATATATATATATATATATATATATATATATACTTATACATATTCTAGTCAAGTCTCTCTCTCTCTCTCTCTCTCTCTCTCTCCCTCTCTCCGTACACACACACACACACACTATATATATATATATATATATATATATATATATATATATATATATATATATATATATATATATATATATATATATATATATATATATATATATATATATATATATATATATATATATATATATATATATATATATATATATATATATATATATATATATATATATATATATATATATATATATATATATATATATATATACATATATATATTATATATATATATATATATATATATATATATATTGAGAGAGAGAGAGAGAGAGAGAGAGAGAGAGAGAGAGAGAGAGAGAGAGAGAGAGAGAGATACCACAAACATAAAACCCCGAATTAGACCAACCTTGAAATGGGTAGAGAATTATCATTATACGAGATCAAACGGGCCCAAAATATCACCATAAAATTCCCCCCTCCAAAAAAAGATAAGTAAATAAATCTATAAAATCCATAACTGCGGGTCTACCAATCTTTTTTATATTTCATTTATTCCATTTCAATCTTCAACCCTCTCAAAAAAAAAAAAAAATCCAAAAATAGACGCCATCACGTCTCATCTCTTTGTTTACATTCCGTCACGCGACCCAGATATGACGTCACAAGACCTGGGAAGCCTCCGTATCTTACGTAATCAGTTAGTCGCGGTTTCCTGACCTGACACGAAGATTCCCAACCCCTGACCTTTCCAATACGGTCCAATTTGTCCCTAGGTCACGAGAAAATGATGTAGATTTATAGCTACGCTATTTTTACATATTGATTGATTGGTTTTTATGTATTTTAGGCTGTCTAGACGAGAGCTAGGGGGCTGCTTTTGGTCATTCTGGGTGAAGAATTGTGAAAAGAGGGAGTTCGACAGGTTGGACAGCAAATTAAAAGAGATATAGAAGTAAAAAAAGATTCAGATAATGAAGGAGATGAAGTACAAGGATCTGGAGAAGTAATAGTAGAGGCGTTGGACAGCAAGGTTTAAGAAAGGAATTGGAAATTGAGGTAAAGTACAAGGTTCAAAAGTGTATATTTAGCCATAGGCCGCAGGAACGTTCCAGACGCCTTTTAGTAACACCTACAGTGCGCCACGTGAGAGTGCAATAAGACTCACTCAAGACCTGTAAATATTTTCTGCCTCACTCACCAGTCTCTGAAACTTCTCCTAACTATCCCCAATCAAGGCTGTAACACCTGCCAAAAATCAGGTGTTGTTCATTAAATCTGTACCCTACCTGACAAACTTGGTCCTGTTTCTATTCACTTTTCTTTAACTTTTCTCATTATTCCGTTCGTAAACAGACTTAGAGTCAAAACACGCATCTACTTTGGTATAATTTCACGTTGGTATAATCATCTTTTTTATTTCTATTAACTTGTCAACAGCTTCAGTTTCGTTATGAAAATTTTGAAGTGTTACTAAGTTTTATATATATATATATATATATATATATATATATATATATATATATATATATATATATATATATACACAGTATATATCAACAAAGTAAGTAGATGAATGTAATGATTAGAAGATGAGTAGCTGGAGGTATATCTAATCATTATTAGATTGAATTGAGAATTAAATTAAAGGAAATTGAAGTATCTTTATCTCCAATTTATATATGATTTTATAATATATATATATGTATATATATATATATATATATATATATATATATATATATATATATATATACACATGTATATATCCTAAACACTTCTAACACTTATTGGACATCCTACAAGGATTCTTGCAAAGGTCCTTCCGACAAGCATCCTTTCAGAAATACTTTCCAAGCACATGCACTGCATTCAGTGCACCACAGACGCTCCCATACACATTCTCTCTCTCTCTCTCTCTCTCTCTCTCTCTCTCTCTCTCTCTCTCTCTCTCTCTCTCTCTCTCAACACCGCCAGTGAGACCTTAGCGTGATGGAATTCCCTTGTGTGGCAAAGTTGTTCATTTGCATTAGCACGAAGGCAGGATACGATAGGGTGATTTTGAAGAGCTTTCTCGACGAATTAAGAAGACTTGGGGGATATTTGAGTGATCTGGAGGGAAATGAGACGTGAATGAAGTTGTGTATGGCGTCAGTGATTGGCTGAAAATCATTATATGGTGTCTGTGGTTGGCTGAGAATCATTATTTTGTGTCAGCTGGCTGAGAAATATTACATTATGTCAGTTGGCTGAGAACCATTACTTTGTGTCAGTTGGCTGAGAGTCATTACAAGGCCCCCTCGATTGGCTGAGAACCATTACATGATTGGTTTAGAACCATTTCAGAGTCATTTGTCTGAGAATCATTCCGTGATGTCCCTGATTGGTTGAGAACAATTACGTGGTGTCCCTGATTGGCTGAGAACCATTATGTGTTGTCCCTGATTGGCTGAGAACCATTATGTGTTGTCCCTGATTGGCTGAGAACCATTATACTGTGTCCCTGATAGGCTGAGAACCAATACATGATGTGGAACCATTATGCGGTGTCCCTGATAGGCTGAGAACCATGACATGGTGTCCCTGATAGGCTGAGAACCATGACATTTCGTCCCTGATTGGCTGGGAACTTGCATATGTCAATAAATAGTGTGAAAACGCCTTATTATAACTCATATTCATTGCACAAACTCTCATTTAAACTAATATAAATACAGAATATAATTTGCACATTATATATATATATATGTATATATATATATATATATATATATATATATATATATATATATATATATATATATACTATATGTATATATATATATATGTATATATATATATATATATATATATATATATATATATATATATATATATATATATATATATATATAATAACAATACCTAAAAATATATTTTCATTCCCCACGCGTACTCTGTAGTCTCACAAAAGCGAAGGCTGAAATTCAAAACCGTGAGTCGTATTTCAACCCCCAAGGCTATATAAGCAACGTTTTTGAAAGTCACAGTACCATTCATGCTTTGGTTCCTATGAAAAAATAAACAAAAGATTAAAAAAAAAAAGGTTGAAACTAAAACAGTTCCTGGGATGTAAATAGTTGCCCTTTTTCCAGGCACGTGCAGAGGGTTGTTGGGGGGCGGTTTCTGTGGGTGCCCAAGCGGCTGCCCCCATGCCCCCACGCCCCTTAAGTGCCCTTTTCTCAAAATTTATTATATATATTATATATATATATATATATATATATATATATATATATATATATATATATATATATATATATATATATATATATATATATCGTTAATTCAGTCGTAACTTCATCCCAAGAGAACTTGAAAAAAAACAATTAAATAAAGCTTTGTTTTCTGTAATTCCAAAGACACGTAGTAACTCCCCGTTTCAGGAAAATGCTCAGAATTCTTTCCATTCAATCAAATTGGCGAGCGAAACACATAAGGAATTTCTGGCTGTCGCTGGAATTTCGTAATATTTTTCGTACGCGACGGCCCAAAAGTGTAAGATTTTCTCCTTAAATCAAATAAATATACGTATTTTTTGTCTGTGAGGTTTTTCAGAAGTGGTTCCTGATACCTTAGAAAGAGTGAGATGCTATCTGGCGGTACAGGAACTCAAGAGAACTACATTAATTGATATAATTGTTTATTTTTACTTTTAATTTTTCATGAGAGAGACTTACATTAATGAAAACTGCTGCCTTTTACTGAATTTTTATATCTATTTGTTGCTCAATAAGGGAATAATGAATTAGAATTTTAGTGGAAATGTGGGTGTAATTCTCTTAGAGTTTTTCAATAATTCTATGCTTAAAAATTATTTATGATGAGGGTTTTGTACCAAGTGAGTTCTTTAACATTTAATGATTTGGGTGAACAGTTAGTTTTATTTTCATTTGCCCTGGAGAGAGAGAGAGAGAGAGAGAGAGAGAGAGAGAGAGAGAGAGAGAGAGAGAGAGAGAGAGAGAGGAAATTAAATAGGGCATGTAAGAACATATTTCATCAATGGATAAGTGTCTTAATAAATTAGGTTTGAAATTTTCAAATTTGGGACAACGTAGAATTAAGATGTTTGCTGATGCAGTAAAACTCAATCTAAATTACCGGCTGAACTCTTAAGAAAATCCTTGTTGTTGTTTTTAAAGAGAGGAACTTGTGTTTTAGTTTTCTGAAAAGAAAACTATTGTGCCGGCTTTGTCTGTCCGTCCGCACTTTTTTTCTGTCCGCCCTCGGATCGTAAAAGCTACTGAGGCTAGAGAGCTGCAAATTAGTATGTTGATCATCCACCCTCCAATCATCAAACATGCCAAATTGCAGCCCTCTAGTCTCAGTAATTTTTATTTTATTTAAGGTTGAAGATAGCCATAATCGTGCTTCTGGCAACGCAACAACACAGGCCACCACGTCCGGCTGAAAGTTTCATAGGCCGCGGTTCATACAGCATTATACAGAGACCACCTAAAGATAGATCTGTTTTCGGTGTCCTTGATTATGCGCTGTACAGGAACTCGCACTTTTTACTAGTTTAATTTTGTGTAGACAATTCTAACCAACTGCCACGGGATTTCAAGCTAAAAATAATAAAGAAATATATAATTATTTCTGTGTGACGAAGGACAGTCTGTGTTCTGAATTCTACCCAGACGATCCTAACAAAATATGATATGATTCTAAGCTTATAACAATAACAAAAACAATAATATTTTCTCATTTAAGTAGGACAAGTCATACTTCATGCTCTCAGCCACCAGCCTGAAGGCCAGACTAGACTGTACTAGACTGTCTGGCTATTCCTGGTCAGCCCACTTTTACCTGAGTCCAGGTTTATTGACTCTCTAGACTGGCCATAACATGAGCAGTAAACTTCTAATTACCTTGACCTAATGGTCACAGATAGGGCTCTCTTACGTAGTAGGGAGTCCCTGCCTGTAAGAGTTACATATTTGACTGTAAGACCTAATTATGTAAGAGAGAGAGAGAGAGAGAGAGAGAGAGAGAGAGAGAGAGAGAGAGAGAGAGAGAGAGCTGGCAAAATCAAGGAGCCTTGTTCAGTGCATTTTTTTTTTTTGTAAAACTTAATTATGTAATTGAGAGAGAGAGAGCTGGCAAAAACAAGGGTATTGTTCGTTACACTTTTTCACTATTTTTTGCAAGTCCTAATTATGTATACTACCAGAGAGAGAGAGAGAGAGAGAGAGAGAGAGAGAGAGAGAGAGAGAGAGAGAGAGAGAGAGAGGTTGGCAAAAACATGGGACCTTGTTCTTTGCAATTTTTCACTTTTATTTTTGCAAGCGACCTTGTTATGTATGTTACATAAACGTGTGTATATGAGAGAGAGAGAGAGAGAGAGAGAGAGAGAGAGAGAGAGAGAGAGAGAGAGAGAGAGCTAGCTCAAGTTGGTAAAAATAACGTGGCCTTTTTCGCTTGTATTTTTGTAATATCTAAGTATGTTTATTACATTTATGTGCGCGCGCGCGCGTGTGTGTGTGTGTGTGAGAGAGAGAGAGAGAGAGAGAGAGAGAGAGAGAGAGAGAGAGAGAGATTCAAAATAATTATATTCACGAATTTGTTACATTTTCATCCAAAAATACTTCGCCGTTATTTCACAGCTGGCAACTTTAGTAAGTGAAGGTTGCCAAATGCTCCAATGGAATCTGTATATCCAGCGTTACATAAACAAAGAAGCTGATTAAGTTGTCAAATCGATCTCCATTATAAATGATTGTTACTTTTCCTCTAAGAATTAAAGAAAAAATTGTTTTTTGAAGCTTGGAATATATTTTACTGATATTTTTTCCCTAGCAATTTTGTTTTAATTCTAATATTGATAAAGACATTTGAATGTATTTTAGTTAAAGTTTTTTGAAAGCTTAGAATAAATTTCAATATCAGTTTTTGCATCAGCAATTCTTTCATTTTAAAATTTTCAAATATATTGGTGTGTATTTTAGTTTAATATTTTTTCACATTTTTCGAAATTATTTTCGTTTTGTTTTCTAAAACCTTCAACAATATGTTTTGCTGATTTCACAGTACCTTCAAGAACCTTAGCATGACTAAAACTACTTTTATTAATGAGAGGAACTTATATATATATATATATATATATATATATATATATATATATATATATATATATATATATATATATTCTAATTTCACAGAAATGCATATATTTTCTGAAATTCGGTATAATTCAAGTATTCAGTGATTTATCTAGTTTTATGTTAACGAGGCAAAATTATTCTTTAGTAATGATATATTCTGATTCCACGCAAATACATATATTTCTGACATTCTGTTAAATTCAAGAATCCAGTGATGTATCTAGTTTTATGTAAATCAGTAAAATCATTCTGCAGAAACTTGTCTTGTCGTAACCAAGACATTTTTCATTAATTTGCTTATTTTTGTGCCGAATCTCAAGTTAATAGTAAGATTTGAAAAGTCATTTATATTCATAGAAATATTAAAATCGATTCTTTTTTTTAAGTTTGCAAATATTTATATTTTCCGATTGCAAAATCCGTCGTATTGTAAAGGTATTTTCTGTGGAGGAATCTCTACTCAGCTTCATTAAGCTGACAACTTTTAACCCCCCAAAAAAGCTTCAGTGACAGGCTTAGCACAGCTTAAAAGAAGTCAGAAGTCTACGTAACCACCAAAGCTTCAGTTCAACTTGTAGCTGAGATTGAAAATAAACCTATAGTGACTTTTATCTAATACTAGTCATATCCCTGTTGGTAAAGTAACTTAAGCTTTCCAAGACTATTTTGGAGAAAACTATCCCAGTCTATTTTGGGGAATACTATCCCAGACTAATTTAGGGAAACTATCACAGACTATTTTGGGGAATACTATCCCAGACTTTTTGGGGGGAAAACTATCCCAGACTATTTTGGGGAAAACTATCCAAGACTCTTTTGGGGAAAACTATCCCAGATTACTTTAGGGGAAAACTATCCTGGACTATTTTGGAGAAAAGTACCCAGTATAATTTGGGGGAAAACTATCCTCCCAGACTATTTTAGGGAAACTATCACAAACTGTCTTTGGGAAAACTATCCCCGACTATTTTGGGGAAAACTTTCCTAGACTATTTTTGGGAAAACTATCCCAGACTCTTTTAGGAAAACTAACCCAGACAATTTTGGGAAAACTATCTCAGACTACTTACAGAAAACTATCCCAGACTATTTTGGGGAAAACTATCCCAGACTATTTTGGAGAAAACTGTCCCAGACTATTTTGGGGAAAACTATCCCAGGCTATTTTGGGGAAAACTATCCCAGACTATTCTGATAATAATCATTAACTATCCAACGAATGTTTTATCCCGAAGTTTGGCTACAGAGACAACTGAGATGTTAATGTTGATGTTTGATGTTTGGGAGTAGAACCAGCTAATGGCCTAATTGCGACCCGGGCCAATCCCTTAATAGCGTTCCCTTGTAAGCGTCAGTCTGCCTCGTGGGGGCCGTAGGAACGCCCGAAAGGGCCTCTTGGTGACGTAAGGACGCCCCCGGGGGCGGGCTGGCCCGGCCCGTTCGGTTCCCGTATGGGACGGGTAGTGAATAATTCAGAGACCTGAGTTGCCAGATATCGCTTTTTATTATTAGATTTCCTGTTTTACTGTTTTACTCTTCATCTCAGTTTGTGGATGTTTTTCTTTGTTGTTTTAAGAGAGAGAGAGAGAGAGAGAGAGAGAGAGAGAGAGAGAGAGAGAGAGGCTTCTTTTTGTCGACTAAATGGACATGAATATTGTGTCTATCTGATTGGATCTTGCCATACTTGGGGTCCAGAATTTTTCCATCAGTAAATTTTTTGAGAATTTATTAATGTTATTGCAGAGAATGTTTAGAGTAATATAAGCCACAGAGACAGGAAGTTTACCGAATAAATTCATTGGTATAGAAACTCTCTCTCTCTCTCTCTCTCTCTCTCTCTCTCTCTCTCTCTCTCTCTCTCTCTCTCTCTCTCTCTACATCATATGAGGTTCAAAGCTGCTAGTCTAAACTTTATCGTGGGGATTCTTCGGAAGTTTGAATTTCAAGTCAATGGCCCCTTTGCGCTTATTCTAAACGGATAGAATTCATCTTCTGAATAATAATAATAATAATAATAATAATAATAATAATAATAATAATAATAATAATAATAATAATAATTAAAGACCATTCCTTGTATCTTCTGTAACTTCTTTCAAATGAACAATATATTGTTTGGAAACTTGAATTTCAAGTCAGTGGCTCCTGAATAATAATAATAATAATAATAATAATAATAATAATAATAATAATAATAATAATAATAATAGTAGTAACTCACTGAAAAATCCTACTAGAGACGAAACAATTTAGAAAAATGAGCGTAAATTTCAAGTCAATGGCCCCTGAATAATAATAATAATAATAATAATAATAATAATAATAATAATAATAATAATAATAATAATAATAATAATAATAATAAACTCCCAGAAAAATCCTACGAGAAACGAAACAATTTAGAAAAATGAGCTGAAATAAGTGAGCCCTTTTTTTTTTCTCAGAGGTCAGAAGCAGGATTAAACTCATTAAAACTCTGATATAACTCCATTGGCAAAAGAGGGAATTAAATCTGAAAATAGAGCGAGGGGGCGTTTTCTTATCATAGGAGAAAGTTTTGGAATAGGATTCACGCTCCTTCCACCACCCAAAAAAAAAAAAAAATTAGAAATATAGAAATATATAAAAAGCAAGAATCCAAGGCAGATGGTAATTACGAGATGTGTAAGTTCTCATTCATCGTTGGTTTGAAATGTCTTGGTAATAGCAATGAATTAAGATAAGGCATGGGGAGAGAGAGAGAGAGAGAGAGAGAGAGAGAGAGAGAGAGAGAGAGAGAGAGAGAGAGTTATCTCGACATTCACGTCAGTAGAATAATAACGTACATAAAATAAGCATGAGCTAAGGTAAGGCATCGAGAGAGCAGTGAGAGAGAGAGAGAGAGAGAGAGAGAGAGAGAGTATATATATAGATATATATATATATATATATATATATATATATATATATATATATATATATATATATATATATATATATATATATATATATATATATATATATATATGGGAGAGGATTTTTGGGGGAAAGGAGAAAGGGGTATATATATATATATATATATTTAAGGGAAGGGGAGTGGACATTAGGGGAGGGGAAGATTTAGAAATGGACTAAGGGTGTCTTTAATTTTTGGGAAGAGAGAGCCGTGAGATTTTATAAAATACACATATATAATCTAAAATCTCACCCCCTTTCTTCCCAAAAATCTAAAAACAGTCCTTTTCTAAATCTTCCCCTTCCCCTAACTGCCCTTCCCCTACCCTTAAATATATACATATAACCCCCTTTCTCCTCTCCCAACCCCAAAAAAACCCTCCCCCCAGCAACCTCCGGGAATGTTTATGTGGACATTCAACCTTCTGATGTAGAGTCTCACGGAGGCGGAATGTCCCCGACTACGGAAATATTCTGTCGGTTTCCGAAGGAATTTCTCTCGCGAGGCAAAATAGCCGAGAATTCCCGGGAATTCTTTATTCCCGGCAGTTTATCTGTTCTGCTTTCGACTCTCTCTCTCTCTCTCTCTCTCTCTCTCTCTCTCTCTCTCTCTCTCTCTGTACAGAATTGTGGTTCACATTTATAAACGTTTTCTTATTGCAAGAACCTTCGTTTCAATTTTGCCAATGAAAATAAAAACCAAAATACTGCTCTCTCTCTCTCTCTCTCTCTCTCTCTCTCTCTCTCTCTCTCTCTCTCTCTCTCTCTCTCTCTCTCTCTCTCTTCATTACAAGAACAGTTTGGTTTAGTTTTTGACATCTGTTAAAATACTTAGATTAAAAAGTTAGATTCAGATCTAAAGTATAAATTGAATATGTTTTTCATTTCCAGACTTTTAATGATCATGACTCTCTCTCTCTCTCTCTCTCTCTCTCTCTCTCTCTCTCTCTCTCTCTCTCTCTCTCTCTCTCTCTCTCTCTCTCAAGCAAGGAAGACAGACAGTGCAATTCTGGGATTTATCTCCATGAAATGGGAATATGCAGTGAATTTTACAAGCGTGAAATTACAGAAATACAATCTTGGTTTTAATGTATATATACATATATATATATATATTATATATATATATATATATATATTTATGTATACACATATATATATATATATATATATATATATATATATATATATATATATATATATATATATATATATATCACATACCTCTACCAAAACCTACATATGAATGAGTTTCAAAATTTCATTTTAAAGTTTGAATAAAAATCCATAAATAGCTTCGAAAATCAGATTAAAAAAAAATCAGATATAAAAAAACTTTGTCTGTATTTTAGAGAAGGTGACAAAACTTAGAGGGTCTAGTAAGAGAGAGAGAGAAGAGAGAGACAGACAGACAGTACAGAAGACAGAGAGAGAAAGAGAGAGAGAGAGAGAGGGTGTTCTAAAACCGCTCTACAAGTACAGTAGTCCCAATACGGTAACAAGCAACTTACAAAATAATTTATTAAACTGTATCATAACTAAACACAAATTGACGTATGAATTATCATATACACACACATACACACACACATGTACACATACACATACACACATGTCCATCTAGAGTCATATATTATATTTTAAAAGTCAAACACTGACGTGAGAATTATGTTAACCCAATGATTCATATTATTCATAATGAGAATATATATATATAACGTCAAATTTCGTTACATCATTTCATACTACTTTTATTTCTACTCCTACAAAAACTAATATCACGCTACTATCATCACTACTACTAAAACTACTATTATTACTGCTGAAACTGCCATTATTTCTACTTTTAAAGCAGAAATTCTTCCCTGAATAGCTAACTGTTGCGTGAAATAATTCCTTATTGATATTAAGTCCAGTTTCACGAGAGTCTTGCATGTGTTAAATTACTCTTGAAGCAGCTGCTTAGTATATTCTTCGTTTTAGCTTAGAGGGTGAGTGAGAGAGTGAGAGAGAGTGAGGGATAGAGTGAGAGAGAGAGTGAGGGAAAGAATGAGGGATAATGAGGGAATTCCTGCTCGTTCTCTGATGTAACAATTTTAACTCCTCTTTTTTTTTCATTGTGTTTGAGAGGAAAGAGTGAGGGAGAGAGAACAGAGAGGGATAGAGTGAGGAAAATGAGTGAGGATGAGAGTGAGAAACAGAGTGAGGAACACAGTGAGGAATAGAGTAAGAGATGGTGAGGGGATTCCTGCTCCTTCTCTCATGTGTAGAGAGCTTGTGAATTTGGCGTAGCAATTTGTCAGTTTATATACACGCGCGCGCACGCGCACATAAACATTTTTTATTTATAAAAATGAAAATTCGACTTTATACGTAATTATATCATAACTGCAACTGGCAGAAAAAGTATTTAAAGAGTAATAAATAATATTTTTTATATGTATAAGTCAGAAAATTACCTAGGCCTAGTACCTAACATCAATGTCCACCTTCCAGTGAAAGATAATATATTCTGTGGGTATTGAAACGGTACTACCATACCTACCGTAACACCATATGGTAGAAAAACTATTCAAAAGTAATTACCATTCTTATTTTTGTTTATATGAATCCAAAGCTCTTGTTCGCCTCCGTTTCACGAGGCTTTTCAGAAGCCTTTCTATGGCGTCACCCCAAATCGAGGGTGAACTCCGGTGTCGCCACCGTACTGGAACGCGCCATTAATGCAAATGGCCCCTGGGTGCATATGTGCGCAGTGCATCAAATTTTACGTCTTTTATACGACTCCTACAGGACTTCCGGTTCCTCTGCCGTCACGGGGGGAGGGGGAAAGGGCTCAGAAGGACTCTCCTCCCCTTCCTACAGCTCAATCTTTCTTACTTTTTATTTTTTTTAAAGGATTTTTTTTGGTCACTTTTAATGTCTCGACCAGGCAGCATTCAAACGCACTCACTTGGTCTAACGGTTCCTTCAGATGTGGAGAACGTCGTAGCGGACGTTACGTCCCGTTAATGGGAGGATGTGATTCTTTGGTTCGCCGGGCTTATAGACTCTCTCTCTCTCTCTCTCTCTCTCTCTCTCTCTCTCTCTCTCTCTCTCTCTCTCTCTCTACTGCAACATCGGTCTAGTTAAGTACTATTGAGGGGAGAATATGATTTTCTAGTTCGAGAGAGAAATACTTTCGGTGATATTTCTCTCTCTCTCTCTCTCTCTCTCTCTCTCTCTCTCTCTCTCTCTCTCTCTCTCTCTACTGCAGCATCGGTCTAGTCAAGTACTGTTGAGGGAGAATATGATTTTCTAGTTCGGGAGAGAAATACTTTCGATATTACTCTCTCTCGATGTTCTCTCTCTCTCTCTCTCTCTCTCTCTCTCTCTCTCTTTCTCTTTCCATCAACTTCGGTCTAGTTACCTACATAAAGCTCTCTCTCTCTCTCTCTCTCTCTCTCTCTCTCTCTCTCTCTCTCTCTCTCTCTCTCTCTCTTTCCATCAACTTCGGTCTAGTTACCTTCACAAAGCTCTCTCTCTCTCTCTCTCTCTCTCTCTCTCTCTCTCTCTCTCTCTCTCTCTCTCTCTCTCTCAACTTCGGTCTAGTTACCCACATAAAGCTCTCTCTCTCTCTCTCTCTCTCTCTCTCTCTCTCTCTCTCTCTCTCTCTCTCTCTCTCTCTCTCTCCATCAACTTCGGTCTAGTTACCTACATAAAGCGAGAATTCCAAAGGATTTTTACAGCTCTCATTCTGCGAGTTTCTCTCCGCTACATCCCTGCATTGCGCCACGACCAAAATGGCTCCTGTAACGTCTATTGAAAGTACCGAACGTCTATTTTACGGACGTCGTCGGAACGTTTCGGCGTCCTCAGTCGAAGATATTTTGGGCCCGTTTTACGAGAATTTGACTTCCTTTTCAAAGCCTCTGTCGACTAAGTCTAGTATTACCCTCGATGCTTCGGTTGCAAAATCGTACTAAGATTTTCTTTTTAGTTTTCTGTAAAAGAAAGCTATTTGTGCCGGCTTTGTCTGTCCGTCCGTACTTTATTCTGTCCGCATCTTTATCTGTCCGCCCTCAGATCTTTAAAACTACTGAGGCTAGAGGGCTGTAAATTGGTATGTTGGTCATCCACTCTCCAGTCATCAAACATACCAATTTGCAGCCTTCTAGCCTCAGTAGTTTTTATTTTATTTAAGATTAAATTTAGCCATGATCGTGCTTTTGGCAACGATATAGGCCATCCCACCACCGGGCCATGGTTAAAGTTTCATGGGCCGCGACTCATACAGCATTATATCGAGACCACCGAAAGATAGATCTATTTTCGGTGGCCTTGATTATACGCCGTAGCGGCTGTGCAGAAAACTCGACTGCGCCGAAGAAACTTCGACGCATTTTTTACTTGTTTGTATGCTGAAATGGATAATGTATTTATGTAAGTGTATACATGTGTATGATTTTGTATAAGTTGTGGTTTAATGGAAGAGTTTTATGTATTATATATTCTAAAAAAAAGTTTTGTTTATACGCTGCTGTGTATTTGTGTGTGTGTGTGTGTATAATCTACATACACCTATTAGTGTACAAGTATATGATTTTGTATATGTGGTTGTATTATGGATGAGTTTTATACATTTGTAGGTTCTGAATAAAAACAGTTTTGTTCACGACACTCGAATTTGGATTTAAAACTTATTTTAACTTTTGTCCCAGTCAGAGAGAGAGAGAGAGATTTATTGACCACGAAATTACAATAATTTCATGATTGCAACAGATTCAGTATTACAGTATATTCGTATCTTGCAAAAGATATTTTTTTAATTAATATAAAAAATTTATATACAATAGACCTTGTAAGACTGGGAAGCACTTTAGAAAAATAAAAAAATAGATTGTAATTATGACAAAATTTAACATTTAGCAAAATTACAAAATCAAACATTCTTGATAGATATATCTTAAACATTTCCACACACCTACTAAAACATTAACATATTTTAAAAATAAAATACATGACTTGTTTCCAGACAGGTCTGCCATATTCATCTGGAAATTAATATTTTAGTCACGTGACTTTGACCCCAAAATATATCAGAAATGCAAAACTCACCTTGACATTAAGTGATAAACTTAGGTCAAAGTTCATTTGCCTGACCCTGTTGGGGCGTCAAATTTACCTTCAGGAATTTGGAAATATGAAACTTATGACTATTAATATTCTGAGCGTTTGATATGAGTCACCGGTATCTTGGGAAAATTGTTATCTCTCTCTCTCTCTCTCTCTCTCTCTCTCTCTCTCTCTCTCTCTCTCTCTCTCTCTCTCTCTCTCCTGCTCATTGAAGAATGATTCAATAGTCGAATGTATATATTCATACAAGCATGTGTAAGATTGGGCTAATTTTATTATATTCTCTCTCTCTCTCTCTCTCTCTCTCTCTCTCTCTCTCTCTCTCTCTCTCTCTCTCTCTCTCTCTCTCTCATATCATTAAAAAAGGTTCAATAGTAGGATATACACATTTACACAAAGTAAGTGTAAGATAAAACTAGTTTAATAGCAGACTCTCTCTCTCTCTCTCTCTCTCTCTCTCTCTCTCTCTCTCTCTCTCTCTCTCTCTCTCTCTCTAATCATTAAAAAAAGGATTCAACAATAGAATATACACACTCACATACGTATCTGTAAGAGGAAGAATTCTCTCTCTCTCTCTCTCTCTCTCTCTCTCTCTCTCTCTCTCTCTCTCTCTCTCTCTCTCTCTGTGGCCACTGCGTAAGAATAAAACTGGGATAAAAAAAAAAATAATAAAGGACTTTGGCATTCCAGAAACACATAAGAAGCTTTTTATTTTATTAAAAATCTCAGCTGATCCTTCCAGACTCTTGTGTGAAACCTCACGAATTTCTGTCGGATGTTGCGGACGAAAACACGAAGAGATTCGTATATTGTTTTGTGGACATAAAAAATAAATGTATATTTTGCGTTCCAAGGAATTTCGTTTTGGGATGAAAGGGGTGTGAGGTTTGTTTGTATGTGTGTGTATATGTATATGTATGCATATGTATATGTGTATAATGTATATGTATATATAATATATATATATATATATATATATATATATATATATATATATATATATATATATATATATATTATAATATACATATGTATGTATATATAGATATATATATATATATATATATATATATATATATATATATATATATATATATATATATATATATATATATATATATATATATATATATCTTTTATCTTTTAGTCCTTTGAGTGAGAGAGAGAGAGAGAGAGAGAGAGAGAGAGAGAGAGAGAGAGAGAGAGAGAGAGAGAGAAGAGATTTCAAAATTCATTACATTTTGTTTCCCGAAATCTGTATACATAGAAAATTCCTTTCACTTTGAAAGGGTATCATTTCCTTTTAAATCATTTTAGTCCTCTCTCTCTCTCTCTCTCTCTCTCTCTCTCTCTCTCTCTCTCTCTCTCTCTCTCTCTCTCTCTCTCTCTTCTCCCCTCAGCAGTCACGCCGGGGTAATTATCCTCTGTAACCTATATTAACACGAGTCCTAGTAATCAAATAATCATGTAGACGTGACTGTTATTATAGCGAGCACCCGACAATATTGAATGACCAGGCTATTCAGGAAGTTCCCAGTTATACCCTTTTTTTCTTTTCTTTTTAGTCGATTTTGGGTAGAATCTGTTCTATAGTGACTTTATTTGAGTGTGTATCATTTCATTATAGAAATATTTTTATATATTCCTTCGTAAAAAACTGTTTTTAGTTTTCTATAAAAGAAAACTTGTGCCTGCTTTGTCTGTCCGTCCGCACTTTTTTCTGTCCGCCCTCAGATCTTAAAAACTACTGAGGCTAGAGGTCTGCAAATTGGTATGTTGATCATGCACCCTTCAGTCATCAAACATACCAAATTGAAGCCCTCTAGTCTCAGTAGTTTTTATTTTATTTAAGGCTGAAGTTAGCCATAACCGGGCTTCTGGTAACTATGTAGGACTATATAGGCCACCAACGGGCCGCGGTTAAAGTTTCATGGGCCGCGGCTCATACAGCATTATACCGAGACCACAGAAAGATAGATCTATTTTCGGTGGCCTTGATTATAAGCTGTAGCAGCTGTACAGAAAACTAGATTGCTCATTTTTTACTTGTTTAATATTTGATGTCGTGTCCACGTGTCAAAATGATTTTGAGTGGATGCTGTTCTATAGTTTATTATAAAAATATCTTGATTTATTACTTTGTATCAAACAGGTTTTAATTTCTGATATCCTATTCATGTATTGAAAGCGTTATCTAATTTATATATCACTTTATTATGAAGATATTTTGTTTTATCGCTTCGTAGAAAAGACTGGTTTTAATATCTGAAATCCTATTCATATATTGAAAACACTATTTAATTCATATATCATTCTATTATGAAAATATCTGACTTTATCGCTTCGTTGAAAAACTGGTTTTAATTTTTGAAATCGCATACATATACTACAAAAACTATCTAATTACTGTAGTTAATAATGCATTTCAAACATTTTAGACTTCGTGTATAGGTGGAATCCTTTCGTAAATACCTCATGTTTCATGCAAAGGTGTTATTTAATGAACTTTTGTAAAAAAAAAAAAAAAGGAAATAAAATCTAAGTGTTTGTATTCTAAATACCACAATTTACATTTGAATGTCTCTGTTGCAAAGCTGTTGACATTTCAGTAACTTACTTAGAGGAATGCTGACATTATCGCAGTGCAGGCTGCAACTGGCGAATGTAATTCGAATTGAAAGGCTTTTTAGCGTTCTGTAAAAGAAAACTATTGTGCCGGCTTTGTCTGTCCGCCCTCAGATCTTAAAAACTACTGAGGCTAGATGGCTGTAAATTGGCATGTTGATCATCCACCCTCCAGTCATCAAACATACCAAATGGCAGCTCTCTAGCCTCTGTAGTTTTTATTTTATTTAAGGTTAAAGTTAGCCCTGATCGTGCATCTGGCAACGCTATAACAGGCCACCACCTGGCTGTGGCTGAAAGTTTCATGGGCCCCGGTTCATATAGCATTATACCGAGACCACCGAAATATAGATCTAGTTTCTATTGTCTTGATTATACACTGTACAGAAAACTCGATTGCGCCGAAGAAACTTCGGCGCATTTTTTACTTGTTATTGTTTTGGGACTACCTTTCCTCTGTTAGGGAAGGGGAGGGGGCAGGGGTTTAAAAGTCACGTGACAACTGTCAAACATGAATATGGACAAGTTGCTTTGTAATCTTCGACGCAGCTTAGGCGGTGTTTCGGAATGTGTATAAACTTTCTATGGGTGAAAGTAATATATGAAAGTTATTAAGTGGCCTTTTACTTGTAAGGAAAAGGAATTGTCAGAATATTAGAGAGATTTATTAAGGATTAAGTTATATTTATGCTGTTTATTATTATTATTATTATTATTATTATTATTATTATTATTATTATTATTATTATTCCTATTATTATTATTAAATTCATCCTATTAATAGTTATTTATGTAGTATATATATATATATATATATATATATATATATATATATATATATATATATATATATATATATATATATGCATACACATACATGCATACATACATACATGAATGTATCCTCTTGCTTTCACAAACACATTCTATAAAATACACGCCTGACCCCTTTTCCCCTCACATATCCTCAAAGAACCCTCTCTTTCCAAATCAAATCCCTAACTCCTTCAAAATAAGAAACCAAGAATTGAAAGCCTGAGTTCAATAACATCTTAGAAACAGGAAATTTCTTCATAAGATTTTACCAGGACAGAAAAAAATACAAAAAAAAAAGATAAAGAAAAGTATCTTCGTTCCATCCAGCAAATATTGGCTTTTCTGGACAACAGAGGTTCCCAAAGGGCTATTGATTGCTTTTGCGTGAGTCACGAAACAGTCAAAAGAAGGGGATGGCTTGCAATCGGAACTTATGAAGTTCAAGCGAGGATGCGATGCATTGCTACCCTAATACAGTCCTTATGTTTATGTTTTTGTTTATTTATTTTATTTATTTACTTATCTGTTTTATTAGTAACTAACTCCTCTTTCTGTGTTTTCCCTTAACTTCTGGTACCTCTTTCGAATGAACAACTTGATATTCTTTGGAAGTTTCTCGAATTTCAAGGCAGTGGCCCCTTTGGTGGGCTTGTTCTATATGAATAGGGTTCATCTTCTGAATAATAAAAGTAATTATTATTATTATTATTATTATTATTATTATTATTATTATTATTATTATTTATTATTATTATTATTCCACTGTACACTGTAGGCGTGCTCAGGGTTCAGTGCACATCTTCACAATGTTTGCACTGTTTCAGGCTGAATATATTTTTGCTCAGGGTTCTATGCAGAGTCCTCTCTCTAAATGCAATGTTTGCCTGTGTTTTACTCCTCTAATTTCGGTAATATGTTATCTCTTCTCTCTCTCTTCTCTCTCTCTCCATTCAGTAATAATGTTGACTCTCTCTCTCTCTCTCTCTCTCTCTCTCTCTCTCTCTCTCTCTCAACCTTTTATGTCAGTTGCGTATATAACCTTCGAATCAGAATCCCGTAACCCCACTTTTCACCAAATTACGGATCTCGTGTTTGACCTCCGACGGAGTCTTGGAAGTGGTTCTTTTGTGGGTCACTATTTGGGTCAGCTTGTACCCCCCTCCCCAAGACCCATCCCCTAAATCCCCACCCCCCACCCCCCATCGATTGGCACGAGACCTTGACTTAGTAAGAAAAAAGAATAAAGGAAGAATTGTCTGGTAAACAGAACTAATTTCTTTTACAAATGGCCATGATTGTGACGTCACGTGGTTATGTAATTATTAGCTGGTGTTCTTATGTTGGTGGTCTGAGATTCTTTCCTGTTCTATATTTGAGGGGTGTTAGTTTTCTTTTATTAATTTATGTATATATATGTGTGTATGTATATATACTGTATATACATATTATATACATGTATATATATATATATATACATATATATATATATATATATATATATATATATATATATATATATATATATATATATATATATATATATATATATATATATATATATATATATATATTGCCAATACGATTACCACCAGTCGTAACTATGGCATCAGTGCCACGTGTGGGATAGTGTCGACAGTGCGCCACTTGTGCGAAATAGTGGGCGTTATTTGCCTGTAAATGGTCGAAAATAGAAGAATTTTAGAAGCCTTTATTGGAAAGAGATTTTCGAAAAATAATAATAATAATAATAATAATTATTATTATTATTATTATTATTATTATTATTATTATTATTATTATTATTATTATTATTATTATTATTATTATTATTACTTCTAATGTAAGGAATCTCTCATTATACATTACATTAATCAGAGTTGAAAAATAATTAAATAGTAACTTGAAGTTCTTCCCTCCTGATACTCTCTCTCTCTCTCTCTCTCTCTCTCTCTCTCTCTCTCTCTCTCTCTCTCTCTCTCTCTTCTTACACAAACACACGCAAACAGTAAGTAATATTAAAAATACACAAACACCACATGTTTGTTTTTAATGACGTACTTTTCCGCTTGCAAGAAAATTCTCAGAACTATCACCACTGTTTGCGCCAGAGTGTCTGCGTAAAGGCCGAGAGAGAGAGAGAGAGAGAGAGAGAGAGAGAGAGAGAGAGAGAGAGAGAGAGAGAGCAGTAATGGAGACGTAACGGTCACTCAGACCAGCTGTCGTCGGCCAGATCCCCGCGACTTTTGGGAAATTAGTAACATGATGGTAAAAGATTGCTTCTGTCTAGCTCTCTCTCTCTCTCTCTCTCTCTCTCTCTCTCTCTCTCTCTCTCTCTCTCTCTCTCTCTCTCTCTTATCCTTTACTCAGACATGAAGTCTCGTGTGTTGATGCTGATATGACAGTAGAGAGAAAAATTCTATTTTATAAAGCATGGCATCTTTATATAATAATTTTCATTGTGTATTCTCTCTCTCTCAACACATACATAAAGTCTTGTATATTTCTGAATGTAGCAAAATAGACCAAACAGAGAAGAAAAAACACTTAAGTATGGAATTATTTTACAGTCATTTTCGATATGCTATCTCTCTCTCTCTCTACATTATATATATATATATATATATATATATATATATATATATATATATATATATATATATATATATATATGTAAAGCTAGGTTTGAAAAATATTTATATTATTATTATTATTATTATTATTATTATTATTATTATTATTATTATTATTATTATTATTATTATTATTATTATTATATTCATAACCTCCAACATATTAACCTCACTTAAGAGCTTAGCCCACTACACGCCATTAAACCATTCAAATCATCATAACAATAATATTCGAGGCCACATTGCTCCACATTGCTCCAAATGTATTACACCAAGACCCATTACAGCTGCGTCTCCACTAAGCCTGCGTTTGCAGACGGACAAATCTCCGTTGTCAGACGTAATTCAAACGCTGTTCAAACAAACTTTACGTCACTAAGTAGGTGAATGTTATGTTAAGTCAATGGCGTTTGCGACTTTTTTTAATCAGATATTTTTTTATTGATGATTAATTTGATTCTTTGAGGCCAGTTTTAGAGGTTTGATTCTCTTGTTAATCAGGTCTCTTTTCTTATCTCTCTCTCTTCTTTTCTTCTTCTTCTTCTTCTTCTTCTTTGATTTCCATTTTAGATTTTTTTCTCTCTCTCTCTCTCTCTCTCTCTCTCTCTCTCTCTCCCTTCTTCTTCTTCCTCTTCTTCTTCTTCATCTTCTTCTTCTTCTTCTTCTTCTTCTTTGAGTTCCCTTTTTAAGTTTTATATTCTCTCTCTCTCTCTCTCTCTCTCTCTCTCTCTCTCTCTCTCTCTCTCTCTCTCTCTCTCTCTCTCTCTCTCTCTCATCGTTTCAACCCCAGGAAATTCATTCGTTTGGTGACTGTGAACAGAAATGACATCAGTGACCCTACTTTGAGTTCCCCTCCTAGGCTCTCTCTCTCTCTCTCTCTCTCTCTCTCTCTCTCTCTCTCTCTCTCTCTCTCTCTCCCCTGCCTATAGAACTACCCATTGTCTTCCTGCAGGCTCCATAGGCTTTTTAAGATGTCACGTGACTCCCATTGTCTTCACTCCCAACTCCATTGTTGTCGGGAGTTGCGTTCCCTCTTGGGTCTCAGAGAATCTTTTGGCACCGAAATGGTTCTTTCTGCTGGACTGGTCTGCTACAGGCTACAGGCTACAGGCCACAGGCCACAGTATACAGTCTGAGGCCCCTCTTTTGTTTGTGAGAGTATGTGAACGTATGTGTTTGTGTTTGTGCGTACTGGAGGTAGAGGTATTTTGTTTTGCTTGTATGGGTTTATTTATCTGTGTGGACTGTTGCAGCGTTTTTGTGGATGAGAGTGTGCGAATGCAAGGGGAGTTTGTATGTATATATATACATATATATATATATATGTGTGTGTGTATGTATGGTAGAGAGAGAGAGTGAGAGAGTTTGAAATTTAAGAGCGTTTCTGTCCCACTTTGAAACAAAAAATCCTGTTTTTCTTTTACAGAGTCATCAATGTCCATCAGAATTGATTTAGAAATGGCCGTAGTATTTTATTATTATTCTAAATTTAAGCTAACTTAGGTTTAAACCATTTTCTCTTACCCATATTTAAAAAAAATTAATAGTAATAAAATTTTAGTGGTAACTATATAAGGTGTCGACCATCGTAGGCTAGAGTCTGTTGAAATAACTCTACGGGAATCAGAACCCACATTTCACTTCCATATGCTCAGTCGATTATATTAAAAGTTGCCTTAATAAGTAGAAGTGTACATATACATATATATAAACATTAACATCAGCAATCAGAAACACATGACAACATGCCACTCATTTGCATAACATCAGTGACACCCTCCAATTTACTGTTACTTTGCATAACTCCTCCGATCAGCTTTATAGCTTTTGCTATGGTCATTTGTTACTTCAGGAGTTCCGGTACCATCTGGCCTACTTTCGTTCCGTTCGGCTCCTTACGAAAAAAAGGAAAAAGGAAAAAAAAAGATACTTGATAAATCTGTTTACGAAGGGTAGGCTAAGAGATCTGCGTGGACGATACCAGATGTACGATGACGCACAATAATAGATGAGAGACAATCGTAGGAATTTTAGGAAGGTATTATTGTTGATTATAGAAAGTTTATTTTTAATTATTAGTTTATCTTGGTGTAAAATAAAACTGGTATAGTTTTTTATTTTAGTATTTTATGATAATATGTTTGGAATATGAGAAATTAATGTTTGAATTAATGCAAGAAAAATTGAAAACCTAAATTTTATTTTATGCCAGTTTAAGCCATTGTAAAAGAAGTTATTTTGATTCATATTTTTTAAATTTCATAATATATAACAATTTAAGTAATCAAAATTTCACATGGTAGGTATTTTGATACATACACACACACACATATATATATATGTGTATATATATATATATATATATATATATATATATATATATATATATATATATATATATATATATATATAAATATGTATGTATGTATTATATATACAGTATACTGTATATATATATATATATATATATATATATATATATATATATATATATATACATATGTATTTATATATATTATATATATATATATATTATCTTATCCCGACAAAAGCGTCAGCATTAAATTAACAGCGAGTTTTAGCTTTCAGGAAAACAACAAAGAAACCTCTAATTAACCAGGAATTGCTTTAGAAAACTGACATTTCGTTTATAAAATCTTATAAAGGGAACGAATTAAGAACATCCAGTTTGTCAGAGGTACGAATTCGAAATAAAATCCATTTGGGATTTGTTTAATGTGTGTCAGTATATTTTTTCTATCCACGTTTTTGAGAGTTTGTGGATGCTATAAATTTAAAAAAAGGTAGAATTTAGATTTATGTCTACTTGTGTGCGTATGTATGTGTGCATTTATGTAAGAATGTGTGAACGTATTCAAAGAGCTTCATATTCAAATATACTTTCAGCATAACACTCTATTCTCATATACATTCTTTGTGTCAACCCACCACCATATGTAGACATGACCCAAAACCCATTCATGACCGCATATGTTGACCACGTTGACGTAACGTGTGGCACGTCTCAAGAACGACATGCAGACAACATAATGCCACCCTCATACCACCCTCATACCAAGCATTACTACTATTCTTTGTGTCACGCCAACTCGCCTGGTGAAAGGAATAAGGTCAAAATTTAAAGCTGGCTCGATCTTCGAGGTGAGTGGGGTGACCTACTTTGCAGGGTCGAAGTGGGTCAGCAGTACACCCGAAATATTTATCCCATTTTTTAAAAAATATTATTAATGGTAAAAACAGCTTTCAGTATAGATTAGGGTTGGTTTTTTTTCTTGTTAGTTCTCAGTTAAGGTTTTTTTTAAGCCAAGGAACTTAATTCTGACGTGGGTTTTGCATTGTTTGGGAAACTAGGTTAGGGTACTCGGTTTATCCACTTTTTGAAAAATAATAATAATAATGAAAAACAGTTTTCAGTATAGATTAGGCCTGTTTTTTCTCGTCAGTTCTCTGTTAAGGTGTTTTAAACTAAAGATGCTAATTCTGACGTGGGTTTTGCATTGTTTGGGAAACTAGGTTAGGGTACTCTGTTCATCCACTTTTTGAAAAATAGTAATAATAATTAAAAACAGTTTTCAGTATAGATTAGGGCCATTTTTTTCTTGTCAGTTCACTGTTAAGGTTTTTTAAACCAAGAACTTTAAATCTGACGTGTGTTTTGTTGTTTTTTTAAACCAAGAACCTGAAATCTGACGTGTGGTTTATTGAAGTTTTTCAAACCAAAGTCCTTAAATCAGACGTCTGTTTTGCACTGTCTGGGAAACTAAGTCTGGGTACTTTTTTACTATCTTTCCACTGCGTCTAGTCTTTCTGGGTCTTACTGTGAAAGCTTACTCATTTCCTGGGTCTTACTTGTGTATCTAATTGTAGTATAGTAGTCTTGAGTCTTTGTTTGTGAGGCTACGAGCAAATATGCACATGTAAACTTATCAAATCTTTCTTTAAAAGTAAGTTGCCATTCATTTCCAGAGTTTTATTGCATCTAATTGTAGGATAATTAATCTGAGTCTTTGTTGGTGAGGCTATGAGCAAATATGTAAGCGTAAATTTATCAAATCTTTCTTTAAAAGTAAGTTTCTTAGTTCTGTCCAGCCTACACTTTTGTAAAAGAAATAACTGAACAACATCTGCACGCATATTACTCGAAACCTCATTCCGCAATTAAGCATGACAATAAAAAATAGGTCATATAAGGTCACATAAAGGAACCGAGGAATGTTTCTGCAGTGCCCAAGTCTCGTCATAACTTTCGGTGTTGGCCCGGAGGGTACAAGTTGGGGTCGAACGCTATGTATTCCTTCTCTTAGTTATTTGGTGACCTTGGTAAAACACTTTTGAAGATGCTTACTGTTATGGTAATATTTTTTTTATATGTGCAGCTCATTAGAATTTCTATGGATTTGCCGTGAGTAAGATGTATAGGCACTGATAGGCCTAGGCTTATTTCTTTTGAATTTTTCCCGCAAGCAATTACGCACCATTTTGATTATTATTATTATTATTATTATTATTATTATTATTATTATTATTATTATTATTATTATTATTATTATATATACTGTATATATATGTATATGTATATATATACAAATTTTTATATATACAGTATATTATTGTCTTTGTAATAGTTTCTTGTTATTTATATTCTCGTTATTATGTCACTACAGGTCTATTCTTTCAAGAGGCATGAATGGTCAGCTATTTACTATTGTCATATTAAGTGTTTTTTATAGTTACCCATTACAAAGATTAATCATTTACAAAAATGTCATCTAATTTCTCAATATTATTTCTATTTTATGAGAATTCTAAGAGGAATCTGCTACCCAGATGTTTGGTATATATATATATATATATATATATATATATATATATATATATATATATATATATATATATATATATATATATATATATATATATATATATATATTATATATATCCTTGGCCTTTGGCCTAAATTCAGTTCAGTTCAAGAATAACCTATAAACATTCCTTTATGGTTAATTATTATCTCACAAACACAAAGAATCTCTGTATATAATATACTATCTGAAGACCACCACTGTTGGCAAGAATTGTCCTTAGTAATTTATATATCTCTCAGATTAGCTTCCCCCTAAAGCAAGCCATTACATCTGAGCTCGCTATTACCCTGACCCCTGCTTGCTTGCTTGCTTGCTTCCAAAATTAGTTTACCTTAATGCAAACCTCTCCTTTTATTACGAGTTCTGTAATTTTGTTATTTATTTATTTTTTTTTTAAGATTCGTGCTCAGATACGGATTAGGTTCATAGTTTGCGTTTGAGTTGAGTGTTATAGTTTTTTTTTATTGAGATGTAAGTTTTTATATTTTTTCAAAAGACAGCTGTCATTATGTTAAACAAGTAAAAAATGAGCAGAAGTTTCTTCGGCGCAATCGAGTTTTCTGTACAGCCGCTACAGCGTATAATCAAGGCCACCGATAATAGATCTATCTTTCGGTGGTCTCTGTATAATGCTGTATGAGCCGCCGCCCATGAAACTTTAATCACGGGCCGGTGGTGGCCTTTCCTATATCGTTGCCAGAAGCTCGTTTATTGCTAACTTAAACCTTAGATAAAATAAAAACTACCGAGGCTAGAGGGCTGCAATTTGGTATGTTCCATGATTGGAAGGTGGATGATCAACATACCAATTTGCAGCCCTCTAGCCTCAGTAGTTTTTAAGATCTGAGGACGGACAGAAAACGTGCTGACAGAAAAAAGCGCGGACTGACAGACAAAGCCGGTACAATAGTTTTCTTTTACAGAAAACTAAAAGGGATTCATATTTTCAAAGATGTGCCTATTTTAAGATTCTGCGTCTAGGTTTTACTTTAAATAACTTATATATTACTTATATTATGTGTTTTCAGTAAATATTATTTTTTATATAATTTCGAATTGCAGATAAAAGTAATTTTGTTTACATAATCCAATGTTCTTTCATTCACACTTACTAAATGAAATTACTTTTGAGTTATTTTACAATTCACAGTTGCATTTGGTTTCATTGTTATATAAATTAATTTTATAATGAGAATATTATGACTTTTGAAGATATATATACGAAATTCTTTTTATTATATCCATATTTACAATGAGGCATCACTGGTCATTATAAATCCCATTTGAAATGACCTAGAATTCATTATAATTACTCGAGAATTCCTCAGTTAAGTATTTCATAGTAAGGGGAACTATGACAGGGACTCGAAAGATGCTTTTCAAGAAGATTTATCAACAAGTCTCGAAAGATGCTTTTAAAGGAGATTTATGAACAAGGCTCGAAAGATGCTTTGAAGGAGATTAATGAACAGACTCGAAAGACACTGAAGGAGATTTATGACAAAGACTCGAAAGACACTGAAGGAGATTTATGACAAAGACTCGAAAGATGCTTTTGAAGGAGATTAATGAACAAGACTCGAAAGATGAAGCCTTGAAGGAGATTTATGAACAAGACTCGAAAGATGCTTTTGAAGGAGATTAATGAACAAGACTCGAAAGGATCTGAAGGAGATTTATGACAAAGACTCGAAAGATGCTTTGAAGGAGATTAATGAACAAGACTCAAAAGATGAAGCCTTGAAGGAGATTTATGAACAAGACTTGAAAGATGATGCTTTGAAGGAGATTTATGAACAAGACTCGAAAGATGCTTTGAAGGAGATTTATGAACAAGACTTGAAAGATAATTCGAAAGAGATTTATAACAAGACTCGAAAGATGCTTTGGAGGAGATTTATGAACGAGACTCGAAAGATGCTTTGAAGGAGATTTATGAACAAGACTTGAAAGATGATGCTTTGAAGGAGATTTATAAACAAGACTCGAAAGATGCTTTGAAGGAGATTTATAACAAGACTCGACAGATGCTTTGAAGGAGATTTATGAACAAGACTCGAAAGATGCTTTGGAGGAGATTTATGAACGAGACTCGAAAGATGCTTTGAAGGAGATTTATGAACAAGACTCGAAAGATGCTTTTCAAGAAGATTTATGAACAAGACTCGAAAGATGCTTAGAAGGAGATTTATGAACAAGACTCGAAATCCTCCTTTAAAGGAGATTTGTGAACAAGACTCGAAAGATGCTTTTGGAGGGGATTTATGAACAAGACTCGAAAGTTGCTTTGAAGGAGATTTATAAACAAGAAAACTTTTGAAGGAGATTTATAAACAAGATACTTTTGAAGGAGATTTATTAACAAAACTCGACAGATACTTTGAAGGAGACCCATGAACAAAACTCGAAAACCTCCTTTGAAGGAGATTTGAACAAAACGCAAAGCTTTGCAAAGGAACAACTCTCTCGCCACTCGAGGAGAGGCGGTGACATCAATAGTGATGGCACGGGGAAAGCCTTGCTTGACAGAGGGCAGAGGCAAAAGACATCAATGTGATAGCAGCTAAAGGGATTCTTACAAAGCATTTAAACCAGACGGTATATTAGTTGATTGACTGATGTAGCAGTTAATCTGGCGTCGGATCTCGGTAGATGAATGCAGCAGCTTACAGGAGGATCAAGAGAGAGAGAGAGAGAGAGAGAGAGAGAGAGAGAGAGAGAGAGAGAGAGGGTTAAATCGAAAGTGATTCATACGAAGCAGTTGAAACAAACTGTAGAGTGATCAGTTGATTGATTTAACTGTTATCTGGCGTCGGATCTCGGTAGAAGAAGGAAGCTTACAGGAGGATCAAGAGAGAGAGAGAGAGAGAGAGAGAGAGAGAGAGAGAGAGAGAGAGAGAGAGGTTAAATCGAAAGTGATTCACACGAAGCAGTTGATACAAACTCTAGATTAATTGACTGATTGATTGATTTAGCAGTTATCTGGCGTTGGATCTTGGTAGAAGAGGGCAGCTATAGGAGGATCAAAAGAGAGAGAGAGAGAGAGAGAGAGAGGGTTAAATCTGCTATAGGTTGAGAGACGTAATGATGCTGATTACGGGCGTTTGAGAAAGAAGGATGACGATGCCTCTTTCATCCTAAAGCCCAGCTATCTAGCCAGCCACCCTTTTCAGCGGTAACGCCGGTAACAGCAGGAGAAGAAGCAGAAGAAGAAGCAGAAGCAAGAGAGAGAGAGAGAGAGAGAGAGAGAGAGAGAGAGAGAGAGAGAGAGAGAGAGCGAAGGCCCCAGAACCAAAGCAGTTGCGAATTACCCATTGCTAGAAGGAGGACGTTTCCAGATTGCTTTCAGTCCGAACTGCTGCGTTTTTTTTTTTTTTGAAAAGCAGCAGCATCAGCAGTTAGCAGTTACCACCACCACCACCACCACCAGCAGCAGCAGCAGTGGCAGCAGGAGAACAGAAGACTGGGGAGGGGGGAGGGAAAATGGGTGAGGGGGAAAGGCAGGGGGAAGGGGAAAGGGAGAGAGCCCCTCGCTCGCTGGTACCCCACGTGATCGATACCACTGCGGAATCGCGTTGCACCCTCCTCCTCCTCCTCCTCCTCCTCCCCTTCTCTCTCTCTCTCTCTCTCTCTCTCTCTTTTCTCTCTCTTCCTCTTCCTCCCTCCCCACCCCAGAACCTCCTTCCCATTTGCCGGTCTTGCTTGGGATCCTTGAAGGAACCCCTAAAAAAAGGGGGGGGGCGAGTTTGAACAATTCTACTCCAAGTACTCTCTACTGGTGTCAGAGTTCTGTCATGGCGGCGTCTTTTGGGCAACTTCTTCTTCTTCTTCATAGTCTTCTTCTTCTTCTTTCATATCCAGCAACGTCCATCCATCCAAGCCCTCTGGGGCTTTCCATCTCTCTCTCTCTCTCTCTCTCTCTCTCTCTCTCTCTCTCTCTCTCTCTCTCTCCTTTTGGGACTCTACAAGAGCGAGAGAGAGAGAGGCAGAGAGAGAGAGTTGTGTGTGTGTTGTCAGCTGGGCTTGTTCAGAAAAGGAAGGTTTGGATTGGGGGACCAACCGAGAGTAATCTCTTATCAGAATGCATTCCGGGCGGCGGGCGATTGTTGTGGGTATTATCATTATGCACAGGGGAAAGTTTTTTTGAAGGTCAGTCCACTTTTTGGGGGGGGGGGCATGGCGGGCCACATTCCTCGTGTGGCCTCCTGGTCCTTCTTGTTAAGTGACTCTTCTTGTTAAGTGAACATCTTGTCAAATGGCCTTTGGTATTTGTATTTTTTCTGCTTTAATAGAGGTCATGTTTATGAATTTTTTTCCTTTATTTATTTTGGCTTTGACCTTTGTGACCTTCTTGTTAAGTGACCTTTTTAAGTTGTTTATCCTTCCTGTTAAATGTGTCCCTGGTATTAGATTTTTTCTGTTTTATGGAGGTAAATTTTTTCCTTCATGTATTTTGGGTTTGACCTTTGTGACCTCTCGTTAAGTGACCTTCTTGTTTTGTGACCTTGTTAAGTGACCCCCTCCCCTCTTGTTTTGCCTTCCTGTTAAATGTGCCTGTATTAGGTTTGTCCCTGGTTAATGGAGTTTTTTTTTTCTTTATTTTGGTTTTGACCTTTGTGACCACTTGTTAAGTGACCTTCTTGTTAAGTGACCTTTTCAAGTGACCATTTTTGTTTATCCTTCCTGTTAAATGTGTCTCTGGTATGAGGTTTTTTCCTGTTTTATGGAGTTCAATTTTTCCTTTATTTATTTTGGTTTTGATCTTTCTGACCTCTTGTTAAGTGACCTTTTTAAGTGACCCTTTTGTTTATCCTTCCTGTTAAATGTGCCTCTGGTGTTAGGTTTGTTCCTGGTTAATGGAATTTAATTTTTTTCTTTATTTTGGTTTTGACCTTTCTGTCCTCTTGTTAAGTGACCTTGTTAAGTGACCTCGTTAAGTGACCTTACGTTTGTCCTTGTCAAATGAGCCTTTGATATTAGATGATTTGTTTTTAATGGAGTCCATGTTTATCAGTTCATTCATATATTTATTTATATTACTATTTCAAAACCTCATTATCTTACTGGATGCTTCCCTGTGACCTCCGACCTTGTTGTCAAATGCCCATGGTTTAAGATGTGCTTTTATGTAATGGCGTCCATTTTTATTCCTTTATTTACCACTTTTATTCTTTTGTTTTGACATTCCAAGGCGTCGTTATCTCAAAGGCACCTTGTTTAAGTAACAGAAATTTAAATCTCGGATTAATTTTCATATTTTTATAATTCTTAAAGAAAATTTTTAGGAGATAAAACAATAAATACGTCATTGGCTCATTTACAAACATAATGAATCACCTGGTCTGATATATACAAGTGTTCAGACTCTTCATAAAAATATGCAGAAGCAAAGGAAATTACTTAGAAAACGATAATTAAATTGAATATCTTGACAATTTGAAAATTAAAATCAAGAGCTTTATCTGAATGAATACTGCATTGACTCATTGCAAGTCTAATGATGACTCACCTGTTTTGATATATACAAGTGTCCAGACTCTTCATAAAAATATGCAAAAGGAAATAAAAGCACTTTGGAAGATAATAATCAAATTGAATATCCTGGCAATTTCGAAATTGAAACCTAGCTTTATCCAAAGGTTCCCACGATGGGGAAAATGAATTGGAAATTGTATCAAGAAAATGCATCGACCTCTTTGAGTATTGTAGTGTCTTTACGCTGGCATGCCTGCATACTCTCTCTCTCTCTCTCTCTCTCTCTCTCTCTCTCTCTCTCTCTCTCTCTTCTTCTCTCTCTCTCTCCTCCTCCACCTCCTCCTCTTCCACCTCTCTCTCTCTCTCTCTCTCTCTCTCTCTCTCTCTCTCTCTCTCTCTCTCTCTCTCTCTCTCTCTCTCTCTCTCTCTCTCAACTCGCTGTACCCTGAGGATAAAACAGGTATCTGTTGGTGAGGGCTGTTTATGTTGGGTCATGTTTGTGAATGTATGTATACATATGTATATTATGTGTATGTGGTGTTTGTGTATGTGTATATGTATATGTGCATGTATGTATATAATATGTATATATATGTATGTGTGTATGTATATGCATATATATGTATATATGTATATATATATTTATATATATAATAATAATAATAATAATAATAATAATAATAATAATAATAATAATAATAATAATAATAATAATAATAATAATAATAATAATAATAATAATAATAATAATAATAATATTCCCAGTTACTTCTACCAACTTAACACTATATAAACAGTCGATCTTTTTTTGAGATCTGATTCGACGTCGAATATTATAGCTTCGTCTTATATTTACGTCGAAGTCGATGGAATTTTCGGATTCTGTAATCAATTTTGGTGGGGAGGTGGGAGGGGGGGGTCCTCTCAAATCCCTGTCCCAATCCTGTTAGTGTTTACTTAAAGAATCATTGTATGCTTGGTCTGTAATTCGTGAGAATTTAGGCTGGACTTGTAACCTTCATGTTATGGTCTTGTTGGTCTAAGTTTTCTGATAGTTATCTCTCTCTCTCTCTCTCTCTCTCTCTCTCTCTCTCTCTCTCTCTCTCTCTCTATATATATATATATATATATATATATATATATATATATATATATATATATTATATTATATTATATTTATATATACATATGTATATGTATGTTAGATCTCTCCTCTCTCTCTCTCTCTCTCTCTCTCTCTCTCTCTCTCTCTCTCTCTCTCTCTCTCTCTCTCTCTCTCTCTCTTCTTTCTATATATATATATATATATATATATATATATATATATATATATATATATATATATATATATATATATATATATATATATATATTGTCAAGGAACGCATCTCATAATATAAATATAACCTGCTTATTATCACAGCAAACAACAGAATACAATATTTTTCATCTTTTCCTAAGTAAATAACCACAAAAAATCAACAAAACCAAACGTGTTTACAACCAATTTTATGCCTACAACCGTCATTATACGCTGGATAAAGCCTATAACCAATGATTGTACTTACAATCATCACTACAACTTGTGTTTGTCCAGTATTAAGACAAGGTACCGGATAAGGATTCGGAGAAGTTAAAGACATTGCCAGAGTAATTAATGAGAATTATTGTTGACATTTTGTCAGTTCTCTCAAGACTCCTTCGAACGCCTACAGCTGACCTCGGCTTAGGCTAGGATTACTTTCGTTTGGTAATTGTGTTAATGGAGATATTGATAATAGGTGGATAGCATTATTTACAGCTTAGAACATCTTCCATGATGTAAGCTTTCGTTTTTCTGTTAACTAAGAGAGAGAGAGAGAGAGAGAGAGAGAGAGAGAGAGAGAGAGAGAGAGAGAGAGAGCTTGGCTTTTAGCTTGCTTGGATAGGATTAGTAGGTTTACTGTGCAAAGAAAACGTCATTAAATTAAAGAGAGAGAGAGAGAGAGAGAGAGAGAGAGAGAGAGAGAGAGAGAGAGAGAGATTACTTTTTAGCTTGCTGGGAAAGCATTAGTAGATTTACTGTGCAAGGAGAAGAATGGTTATTAACTTGAGAGAGAGAGAGAGAGAGAGAGAGAGAGAGAGAGAGAGAGAGAGAGAGAGAGAGAGTAAATTATCTTTTCCAGTTACCCATAACCCATCTAGGGGCAATTCTCTCGCTCCATCGTGATATAAGCCAAGTTAGTTTGTCATAACACATACATGACAAATGTCTTTGAGGTACCTGTCAATATTGTCAGTCCTTGTCGCTCTCTCTCTCTCTCTCTCTCTCTCTCTCTCTCTCTCTCTCTCTCTCTCTCTCTCTCTCTCTCTCTCTCTCTGTATGAGTTTCCATTTAAGTAAAGGGAAAGTGACAAGCATTTAATTTAGTACACTTGATAACCAGACAATATTTTTACCAAAACTCATCCTTGATTGATAAATGACACTAAGGTCATATTTCCCTTCCCTTCCGTAATTCCTTCTCGTCCTTATTTGCTCTCTCTCTTCCTTTCCTATCTTCCATTCTTTATTCTTTTTAATCCTCCTTTTCCATTCATTTATCTCCTTTCATTTCCTTTTTTTTTCCGTGACTTCGGCACCTCCCGGGAAAAGGTTTGAAGAGAATTGTTGACTTTCTCGAAAGCCGTTTCTGAAGAGCATTTGGGGGCAAATGGAGTGTTGGTTTTTTTAAAGTTTTGATTTTCACTTTTTTTTCGTTTATTTTCTTTTGTTTTTCTTTCAATTCTGGGTTTTATCTTTTGTTTTTCTTTCAATTATGGGTTTTATTAAGTAGTATAAAAGGTAAATTATGCTTTTGTTTAAGGTCCAGTGTATAATTTATTAAATAATGATACATTTTTTCAGTTTTCTGAAAAGAAAACTATTGTGCCGGCATTGTCTGTCCGTCCGCACTTTTTCTGTCCGCCCTGAGCTCTTAAAAACTACTGAGGCTAGAGGGCTGCAAATTGGTATGTTGATCATCCACTTTCCAATCATCAAACATACCAAATTGCAGCCTTCTAGCCTCAGTAGTTTTGATTTTATTTAAGGTTAAATCTAGCTATAATCGTGCGTCTGGTAACGTTATAAGCCAGCCCACCACCGAGCCGTGGTTATAGTTTCACGGGCCGCGGCTAATACAGCATTATACCGAGACCACCAAAAGATAGATCTGTTTTCGGTGGCCTTGATTATACGCTGTAGTGGCTGTACAGAAAACTCGATTACGCCGAAGAAACTTCGACGCATTTTTTACTTTTTCGTTTATTTTCTCTTGTTATTTTTTCCAATTCTTTTTTTTAAATAATAGAGACTTAAATAATGCTTTTGTAAATTATTGTATAATTTATTAAATAATTATTACATTTTTCTAATTATCCCAAATTATCTCCAGTGACTACGGCAGATTAGATCAATTATCAGCTTTACGATAGATTATCAATGCAAATTGAATTATTATGAATTATTCATAATTATTATTCAAAAACTACTCACTTGCCTGTCATATATCTCCTTTTAAAAATTCGCTCTTAAATAAAGTTAAATTGAACTTTAAATTTAAGGAGTTGGACAGTCAAGTACGGAAAGGCACCGAAGGTACATTACAAAGATCCTTCAGTTGCATCTACAGTGCGCCACAGAAGATGCACTGTAGTCGGAATTCCCTTACGGAGGGAATTTCAACGAAAATAAAAAAAGAAATTTAATTCTCAAATCAGGAAGAATAGTCTTTAGCTGAACTTTAATGTTGACTGACCTTTATAAATAAACTTATTAGTATTCCAGGAAGTAAAGCAAGAATTCCGCTCTCTCTCTCTCTCTCTCTCTCTCTCTCTCTCTCTCTCTCTCTCTCTCTCTCTCTCTCTCTTTGGATATGAGAAAAATGTTCATTATAATAAACAACTCGTCGAAAGATTTTTCGGTTTTTGTCGTTGTAAAAATAAATAAAATCTCTCTCTCTCTCTCTCTCTCTCTCTCTCTCTCTCTCTCTCTCTCTCTCTCTCTCTCTCTCTCTCTCTCTCTGTAGATATGAGAAAATGTTAATTATAATAAAAAGATTTGTTGAAAAATTTTTCGGTTTTTGTCGTAAAAATAATTAAAATCCCCTTCTCTCTCTCTCTCTCTCTCTCTCTCTCTCTCTCTCTCTCTCTCTCTCTCTCTCTCTCTCTCTCTCTGTAGATATGAGAAAAACAAGTTCTTATAATAAAAAATTTTTGAAAAACTTTTCGGTTTTTGTCGTTGTAAAATCTCTCTCTCTCTCTCTCTCTCTCTCTCTCTCTCTCTCTCTCTCTCTCTCTCTCTCTCTCTCTCTCTCTCTCTCTCTCCTCACAATTGCAGCTGATATCAAATTTAGCAAAAGCAAAGAGGGCGAGATTTACACCAGCCATAACTTCGTAGCTTATTGTCCTAGAGTTCTGAGAGAGAGAGAGAGAGAGAGAGAGAGAGAGAGAGAGAGAGAGAGAGAGAGAGAGAGAGAGAGAGAGAGACTTTAAGGGCCATAACAGTCCATCAGGGTAATGTTTAAGATGCCCTTACGGCCCTTAATTGTCATTCCTAATACCCCTGAAGGATTGTGAGGGGGGAACCCTTCCCTATACCCCTTCCCTTAAACGGAGGCCCATTAACTCCCCCCCTTTCACCTATCCCCTTAAATGGAGGCCCATTAACCCCCCTTTCACCTACCCCCTTAAATGGAGGCCCATTAACCCCCCTTTCACCTACCCCCTTAAATGGAAGCCCATTAACCTCCCTTTATCCTACCCCCTTAAATGGAGACCCATTAACCTCCCTTTATCCTACCCCCTTAAATGGAGGCCCATTAGCCCTTTATCCTACTTACTTAAATGGAGGCCAATTAACCCCCCTTTATCCTACACACTTAAAAGGGGGTACACTAACCCCTTTATCCTACCCACTTAAATGGGGGTACATTAACCCTTTTCTCCTACCCCCTTAAATGGAGGGCCTTTCCCCCCTTTATCCTACCCCCTTAAATGGAGGTACATTAACCCCCTTTCTCCTACGCCTTTAAATGGAGGGCTTCCCCCCCCCCTCCAAACTTCGCTCCAAACGCTTCCTGGAGGATTACATTTGGAAATCCTTCTGCCTGGCACCCGCGGAACCGATGTGGAACCGTTGCGGAACCGTGGTGAACGGTTGCGGAGCTGTTATGCAACTTGCAGAACCTTCACGTGGAACCGTAACGGAACCGTCGAGGAACCATTGCAGGACCGCCACTGAACCGTTGCTGAAAAACCGTTACGGCAGAACCGTTGTGGAACAGCAGCGAAACAGTTGCAGAACCGTCTTGGAACTGTCGAGGAATCGTTGGGGAACCGTCGCGAAACCGTGGCGCAAGAACCACTGTGGAACCGTTGAGGAACCGTCGCGGAATGGTCGCAGAAGAATCGTTGTTGATAAACCGTTTCGGAATCGTTGCGGAACCATTGTGGAACCGTCGTGGAACCATGGTAGACCTGTTGCGGACCCAATGTGGGACCGTTGAATTATATTACCACATAGAATTAAGTTATATCACCACATAATTGAATTATATCACCACATACATGAATTACATCACCACATAGAATTGAATTATATCACCACATAATTGAATTATATCACCACATAGACAAGACGAAATCTGTAAACTACAATGATATCATGATATTCTGGCGTCACATTATAACAAATATACACTCATATCGTACAGACAAATATCATCATTCATTATAACATTATACCACTGTGAAATTAAACATACACTCATATCGTACAGACAAATAACATCATTCATTATAACATTATACCACTGTGAAATTATTCATTATAACATCATTCACTCTTCATTATAACCGACAGAACTTCCCAGCATTTGAGGAAAAAGGTGAAGAACATTATTCATTATTCCTTCATTAAAAGACAAGAATTTCTAAATTGAAATTCTCTCAATAATGAATCTAATTACTTTTGCTCAGTTCGATACAGAACTTTTATTTTTATTTCCTGTTTCATTTCAAAATGGCAGAATCATTTCTTTTTTTATTAAGTGGGTGCGGGGAAGGACCTGTCATAATATGGATTAAGTTAGTCAGTGATAGAGAGAGAATTTTAGTAGCCTCTGGGATTTTAGACAGAATATAGGTCAAGCAAAATGGCTTTAAATCATTGACTCATATCAATACTTCTTCTTCTTCTTCTTCTTCTTCGTTTTCTGTTAATTAGTAATAAAACTAAGAGAATAACGAGAGAGAGAGAGAGAGAGAGAGAGAGAGAGAGAGAGAGAGAGAGAGAGAGAGAGTTTAGTAGTCTCTTACAAATGTGAGCAGGTGCAAGGAGCCGTGAAATTCACAATTCCACTCAGTTCAGCATGAATCACTCTCTCTTGGAATGTGGAAAACCCACATTTCTCCGAGACATTTGACTCACATTTACAAATTTCAAGACTGTTCTCTTGCTTTGGTTCCTTTTCAACATAAAATTATAGGTATAATTTATTTTCTTTATTAATTTTACTTATTAGAATCATTTTTTGGTTTTCTTCACAGCAGCAGAATAATCTGGGGACTAATGGCATCGATTTCCCAACAGGTGCCAGTTGCTTCTTAACGGCCAAACTAATTAAAGTTTGGGAGACGTTTTTTGTTTTTGTGTAGCCCGCTCTTCCTTCCTTTAGATAAACCGTTTTTCTGTTTATGTATAAATACAGAATAAACTCTTTTCTTCCTTGATGACCTCATTTAACCGTAACTTCAGCTAACCGTAAACTCAGTTAACCGGACTGTCAGACTTCAAAAATATCTGCCATTTTGTAAAACGCTTTTATTTATTTGCAGCCATGAAATTTGCAGTCCTCTCCACTATTGAACTTCTCTTGAGTCCCTTAGAAAGCAAATTTTGTCCTTCCCTGTATGTTATGTCAGCAAAGGCTAGCCTTGTATCGTTCTGGTATCGCTCTTGTATCATTTGTATATAGTTCTTGTATTAGTCTCGTATCGTTTTTGTATGGCTCGTGTCTGGATCATTTTTTGCCAGTGCTTTTCTTGACAGAACTAAATCTCGTGAAATTAAATCTGAGTTTCTTTCGGAAAAATCGTTTTTTATCAAGACTTTCTCATGAACTTGACGTTACCATAACTGCTAAAATCGACAGATTGGCTTAACAGTAACACCAATATGCAATAGCTGTTCCACGCTGTCGAATTTCTCAGTTCCAGAGGTCCTTTATTCCTCACACAGCTGGACTGTGGAACAGTCTCCCTGCGGCTGTCGTGCAACTAGAACCTCAAAAGTTCAGGCGAGGATGCAATGCAATTCACCTTGCATTTAATAATTCATTCATATTTTTATCTACTTATTGATTTACCACTTTATCTTCTATTCCCCTTTCTGGTAACTGATATCCTCTTTCTGTTTTTCTTATTACCTTCTGTAGTTTTCAAATGAACTCCACTTTCTTTGGGAAGCTTAAATTTCAAGTCAATGGCCCCTGTGAACTTCTTCCAAATGAATAGAGTTTGTCTTTTGAATAATAATAATAATAATAATAATATTTTCTATAGACCTCCACAGTAGCATTCAGAATCTTTAATAATAATAATAATAATAATAATAATAATAATAATAATAATAATAATAATAATAATAATAATAATAATAATAATTTCATATTTCCATGCCCTCTCAACAGAAGCATTCAGAATCTGAATTAAACCTGTCAGTCACCTTTTTAATTAGTTACTCTGTAAGGGGAGGGGGTAAAGGTGGTGGGGAAGGGGTTAGAGCTATGTAGAGCCATAGAGGGCTTGGGCGGGGGTTTTGGGGGTGGTAGGTTTAAGTTAGAACAGGCATACACCCATCAGGGCAGGGTATAATTGATCTCTTAATTATTTTTTAGATTCCTGTTCAGATTTTTTCCTTATTGGTATCAAATTGAGATTGGAAACCTATAATTGAGTCTTTTTTTTTTTTTTTTTAGGTAAGAGTTTTTTCAATATTCTTTTTACTCTTTTTTTTTATTATTTTTGGGGTGATGGGAAAGGGGTGGGCCATACTTTCATACTTTTGATATTCACTTACGAATGTGCTTTTTATAATATATATATATATATATATATATATATATATATATATATATATTAGATCATATATATTTTTTTTTTTTTTATTCAGGACGATGATTTAATTTTTTGTGGATTTTTGTAATACATGTGGAGAGGTAGCATGATGTAATTGTGTGTTCACACACACACACACACACACACACACATATATATATATATATATATATATATATATATATATATATATATATATATATATATACTGTATATATACATATATTAATTGATCGTCATAACTAAATGATAATGTAAGTTCTGATCATTCATATCGCGAAAGGATAATATATATTATCATGACGGATATATTTTCAATTATTAAAAGTTGTTTTAATATATACTGGAGCAATATATCAATATTTTAATATACGTGCATGTGACATGTGTATGTATTTCAATCTCCCAGCCAAAGTAAATTAACTGGCATATGTGTACGAGTGTTTTTTTTTTTTTTTTTACATCAGCAGCGACTGATTTTGGCGGCAGTTTCCAATAGCTACACACACACACACACACACACACACACACACACACACACACACACACACACATTTCCTCGGGATTAAATTCCGCCTGATAGGATTTCTTTTCAAAAGGGGAGATTTAAAAGAAAAAAAAATGATTGAAATATTTTTGATGTTTCATTTCGTCGAATTCGAAAGACAAAAATTGGCCTACGATATAGAAATGTTTTTTGAGTTTTGCCTTTGATTGCAAAAGTTTTCAATTTATATATACATTTTTTTTTTTACTTTAGACTGAAATATTGGATTCGTAGCTTTTTTTGTCAATGTGTGATGTGTAGGTAAGACATTTTTTATGAATGTTGGGAATGAATTCGTAGCTACTGGTCATGTTGAGAATTTGCAGATATTTTTACATTGGTTAATTTTTACAAAATCCTGACTATTTTTGTTGTTGCACTTCTTAAGAATGACTGCATAAGTATGTCATTATCATAACTGACAAAGTAACTAAATTGAATTGCTAGTTTAATGTTTAATGACGTGCGTGTTTTTGTTGTTGCATTTCTTTAAAAATGTCCAGTAATTTTATTCTCGTCAGAGTTGACAAAGTAGCAAAGTTCCATTGTCAGGTAATTATATAATTAAATGATTGTTTGTGTTGTTGCATTTCTTAAAAATGACCTGGTTATTTTCCACTTGTCAGAACTGAGAAAGTAGCTAAGTTACATTGTCAGGTAACTATATAATTAAATGAGTGTTTTTGTTGTTGCATTTCTTAAAAATGACAGGGTTATTTTAACCTTGTCATAACTGACAAAGAAGCTAAGTTATATTGTCAGGTAATTATACAAATAAATGAGTGTTTTTGTTGTTGCATTTCTTAAAAATGACAAGGTTATTTTAACCTTGTCATAATTGACAAAGAAGCTAAGTTATATTGCAGGTTAATATCTAATTAAGAGAGTGTTTTTGTTGTTGCATTTCTTAAAAGGTCAAGTAATCTTATTCTCGTCAGAACTGAAAAAGTAGTTGAGTTACATTGTCAGGTGAATATATAATTAAATGAGTGTTTTTGTTGTTGCATTTCTTAAAAATGTCCAGTAATCTTATTCTCGTCAGAGCTGAAAAAGTAGCAAAGTTACATTGTCAGGTAAATATATATAAATGAGTGTTTTTGTTGTTGCATTTTTTAAAAATAACAGCTTGTATCTTCGTCATAATGTTTACTAAGTCTAGAGTATCTTTCGTTGGTGCATTTCTTAAAAATGCAGCATAATGTTTACTAAGCATAGTGTATTTCCTGCTGTTGCATTTCTTAAAAATGACAGCTTGCATCTTCGTCACAATGTTTTCTAAGTCTAGAGTAACTTTCGTTGGTGCATTTCTTAAAAATATCACCACAATGTTTACCAAGTCGTAAGTATTTTCTGTACTTGCATTTCTTAAAAAAATCTGCAAAAGTTTCTCCGTGTCCGAACTGACGAAAGTATCTATTTTCCACTGTAATATCCAGTTCAAACCAGCATGAACTCTGTCCTAACAGTAGCATGAGCATTGCAGGCAATAAATTTACCCACCTGAATCATGCAACTGTTATTTTATTGATTATGAATCCCCGTATTATGTTATTTGCGTAAACTTGACTTTCTCTGAATGGGGACAAATAATCCTGTTTGTTCGCCAGTGGGTAGAAAGTAGGTTGACCTCGGTTTAATGAGGTGATAATGAAGTTTGTAGCGTATTTCGTGACCTCTGACACTTCTTTTAGACAGCTTTTGCGGTTTGCTGGGATTGCAGAGCCTTGCATATTGTTGGAGAGTGAAAGAGAGAGAAGGTAATGACGCTGCAGTATTATGCTTTATCATGTGACCTGTCTATTGGGAAATTATTGTTATTATTTTATTATTATTAAAGGCAGTATTAGAATTAATATTTGCATTTGCAGTAAGGGACGACTTGCTCTCTCTCTCTCTCTCTCTCTCTCTCTCTCTCTCTCTCTCTCTCTCTCTCTCTCTCTCTCTAAAATACCCAGATTCATCCTAAGACCTTCTCAAGTCTTATCTTTTATTATTATTCCCCGCCCACCTTCTTCTTCTCCCTAAAACTAGACGCCATCTTTCTCCCTATTTCCCTGCAGTAGTAGTGACACCGTCTCCACTTCATTTAAATTCTGCAACTTCCTTCTCTTCTTCGCCCTTCGTCTCAATTAACATTCTGAAAGTTCCAGCTGCACTCGCACACTTAAAACTCACACTCACGCACGCAAGAACGCACATACACGCACACATGCGCGCGCGCGCAACGGCGCGAGAAGGGGAGGGAGGGAAATCCGGAACTGTCTGCTTGGGTGTGTGTGTGTGTGTGTGTGAGGCCCAACACCTGTCCCCTAGGGAATTTCTTTAGGGGGTTTGGGGAGACTTCTGGTCCACGCTGCCAAAGAATGGGATTTTTTTATCTTCTTCCCCCACAGCTAGACTTGAGAAAGTTTTTACATTTTTTTTCTTTCTCTCTCCTTCCTCCTGCTTTCTCCCATCCAGATTTGTGGAGAAATTGAAGATTAGTGTTTTAGGTATTCGTTATGCTTATTAGAAAGCTCATTATCCCTTATTTCATGGTTAGAAAGTCAATTTTCTTGAAGGATTTTCCTCCCCTAACTTACTGATTTGGGGAATTTTTCTCTCCCACACCTAACTCAAGAAAGTTCTTATCGTTTTTTACTCTCTCTATCCTTTCTCCTGCTTTCTCCCCATCCAGATTTGTGGAGAAATTGAAGATTAGTGTTTTAGTCATTAGTTATACTTACTAGAAAGCTCATTTTCCCTTATTTCATGGTTAGAAAGTCAATTCTCTTGAAGGATTTTCCTCCCTAAGTTACTGATTTGTGGAAATGTCAGTCTGGAGTCGTGTTCTTGACACATCGGTCTAAGTGGCATTGGAAAACCTAGCCGCTGGGTCTAGGAATATCCCGCCAGCGCTACGTTTTAGGTTAAGGAAAGTAGTCCATTGCGAAAGGACCCAAAGGAAAGAATTAGAAGGAGGAGGAAAAATAAAAAGAAATAGATATATACAGTATATAGAAAGAATATAGCCGCTAGGTCTAGGAATATCCCACCAGCACTGCGTTTTAGGTTAAGGAAAGTAGTACCATTTAACGAATGGACCCAAAGGATGGAATTTAGAAAGAGGAGAAGATAAATAAATATAAAGATAGACAAATAACAATAGCATCCAGTACAGTCAACTCCCCTCGAAAGTCAAGTTGAAATTCCGGTTCCTTTACTCTTTTTTCTTTAGGCCTAAGACGTGTCTAAGCCTCCTGATTTTCCTGTTCAGCCTCACGCTGTCAGGGCTGAAAATAGGGCTTACAGTTATTAGACGTGTGTGACGTAGGTAGGGATCTGTTTGTGTTTTTGTTTGATGTTTGTTGCGTTTGTAAAGTGTACAATGCTCTCGAGAAAAAAAATGACTTTGGCGGCTCGTAGAATATAAGTTTTCTCTACTCAGACTTTGGCAGCTAATAGAATATAATTTTCTCTGCTTAGACTTTGGCAGCTCGTAGAATATAATTTTCTCTTCTTAGACTTTGGCAGCTGGTACTATATAATTCCCTCTACTCAGACTTTGGCAGCTCGTAGAATATAATTTTCTCTGCTTAGACTTTGGCAGCGCGTACTATATAATTCTCTACTCAGACTTTGGTAGCTCGTAGAATATAATTTTCTCTGCTTACTTATTCTGTCCTAAACAGCTAACACAGAAAAAAACATAATTCAATCAATCATTCCAATCCTACGCGCGTGAAGTAAAATCTTTTAAAAAACAATCTTCTTCTTATTCTTCAAAAGATTCCCCCCAAGACTTCAAGACCACTCGCTCATCCTCCAAACAGTCACCACACAAAAATACAATTCGATCAGTCATTCCTGTACTACACGCTGACATATAAGTCTTTTAAAAAGCAAGCAACATCTTAAAACTCCTCTCTTCTTCTTCTTCTTCTTCTTCAAAAATTTATTCTTCTTCTTCTTCAGGACCATTTTACTCCAAACAATCACCACACAAAAATACTTCACAATTCGATCAGTCATTCCAGTGCTCATTCCAACACTGCAACGTGTGGCGTATAAGTCTTTTAAAAAAGGAAGCATCTTCAGCATCGTATACGCATCTTCTTCTTCTTCTTCTTCTTCTTTAAAAGACAACCTGCCAAAGAGTCAACACAAAAATACTAGACAATTCGATCAGTCGTTCCAACACTGCAAGCGTGACTCGTAAGTCTTTTAAAAAGGAAGCATCTTATACACATCTTCTTCTCCTTCTTCTTCTTCAAAATCTTCCCCTCAAGCCTTCAGGACCACTTTCACTCACTCACTCATCCACAGCCACAGCCGGGAACCTTTCCACCGCACCGTGAGCCCACAAAACCAATCGACACAAGCTCAAATCCAAACAAAGCTGGGGAGGAGGGGAGGGGGAAGGAACAGTCAATATACTTATCATGAATAACAAATACACCAAACAACGCTCGGGAATGGTGGGGGATCTCTTTCTCTCTCTTTCTCTCTTTCTCTTTCCCTCAATCTCTTCTTCTTCTCTGTCTCTCCCGTTGCATTAATTCCGAGTGGTGGCCATTTCGATGACAGATCGGCAGTGCTCATTTTCTCTCTCTCTCTCTCTCTCTCTCTCTCTCTCTCTCTCTCTCTCTCTCTCTCTCTCTCTCTCTTCTCTCTATTCTTCTCGTTTTTTCCTGGTTGGAAATCTGGGCCGTCAATTCGTCCCTCCGTCCTGAAGTTTCAACATCGATTCATTTGCATTCTAGTCCAAAAAAAACTGGGAGTTTTACCACTGGCTTTATAGACGTGGGCTTAAACTGTCCTCGTCGCAAGCAGGTTTTTTTCTTTCAATATTTCACTGGAGAAGACAATGAATATTGAGGTATAAATTACAATTATTATTTCAATAAATTGCCAGCTAACTCAGGGACACATCCAGTGCTTTGTGAGGAAGAAATATATTATAAAAATTATTCCATACTAAATCTTAAATGATAATAAGACTTCAGATTCGTGAGGGGAAAATATATAAAATATATATACTATTCTGTACGGGAAAAATATATATAATAATTATATTTTATACAGGAAAATATATATAATATATATACTATTCTATACAGGAATAGACAACTAGATTTTAAATGGATTGAGAAAAAAATCATATGTTACTCAAATTTATTATTAAAAATATACTTTGTAACAGGACCACTTAAATTTCTAGCGAAATGACAAGACTTGAAGCAGACATAAGTGAAATCAATCCTGACAAATTCTTTTACAGTAAATGGAAGATGGAAGAGAAGAAGCACTTGGTTGTACTTCAAAAGCAAAAGAAATTTATTTTTTTTTTACTGGAAATTAAGGTAAAAATGAAATTTAAGGTAAAGAGACGTCTGGAAAAACTGACAATACAAATTAAATTTATTTTTAAACTGGAAATTAAAATAAAAATAAAACTGGAAAAAACTAATAGCTTAAGAGCTTAATAATTCCTGGAATTAACAAATGACTAATTTTAGTAAGACACCAAATTCCAATTTTTTATTTTTCCCAGTCTTATCTCTCTCGCAAGTCTAATCACTTTTAAACTCGAAATTGAGATAAAAATCAAACTTAATGAAAAATGACAGTTGGAAAAACTAACAGTTTAAGAACTCAATAATTCCTGGAATCACCAAATGACCAATTTTAGTAAGACATCAGATTTCCGATTTTTTCTCCCCCCTAATATTTCTCTCGCAATTCTAATAACACATTCTCAGGAGCAATAACATTCTTTTCCTTCTGAGATTTCAGACTGCAGACTCATAAGTAGTCAGAAATTGCCATAATCGTCGCGGTTATAAACATCAGAGATTTTTCTGTCTTATTTGAATTGCAAATGACTTCGTGAGAACTTACATTCTTGGGATTTCTCCTAGTTTAAGAAGGGTAAAAAAAAATTTAGAGGGTCAAGATTAGTATGACTTTCTTGACAACATTTTGACAGTCATTGTCTAGACTGAAGTGGGGCTTTCTGTCAACAGTGATTATCAGCTTAACAACAGTCAGAGCTTGAGAGAGAGAGAGAGAGTCGTGGAAGGGTAAATTATAAATCATTTGCAGTTTTTAGACGTTAAATAAAGTAGGTAAAAATTTAAAATTTAGGCAGAAAACTACAAAAACCAAATAAAAACTATAGAATTACCAAGACGAAGAAAATGAGTAAAAGACGAGAGAGAGAGAGAGAGAGAGAGAGAGAGAGAGAGAGAGAGAGAGAGAGAGAGAGAGAGAGAGAGAGAGAGAGAGAGAAATTTAACAGACTGTAAACACCGAGTAAAGATTTTTAGGCCCAGGTAAACAGGAAGACCGATGCCTTGCATTTCACAGAAGCAAAGGGCCTTATAATCTATTATTTACCAGCACACAGGACCGTAGAGGGAGGTCACAACTCCATTGAGCGAGAATCTTGATTATTATTCATTCATTATTGAACATAAACTAGGTAGGGATACCGTCCATTTAATATGTTTATGTAAATTAGGATAAGACAGATCTCCCTGCCTTGCTTGCATGGCTAGATATGAAGTTATATATGTAGGTATGCTGGCAACACTTTTATGAGTTGCTTTTTAGGGTTGATGTACATTCTTTAATTTTTGCTGTTATGCGTATTTTATTCAGACTCTTTTTTGTTGGGTTATTGTTTATTTTATGATTCTTCTTCACTGTTTATTAAGTCTGGAAGCCAGGCTGTCGTCTGTGCCCCTAGATATAAGAAGAAGAATGAGTACTATCTCATCTCTTGTATGAAAAACCAGCAATTTCATTTATTCTCCCACGAGATCAGACCAGTTCCATTTTTACCTTCACGAGCCAATTTGTATTCCTTATTTTGCATACACATTACAACCCACACACGCACACATACAAACGCAAATCATCCAATCTGAAGGGTAATCTTAGCAAAAAACTAACCCATTTCCAATTCCCCACTGTGCTTCGAAAATGAAGACAGTTTTCACGGAAGTTCCATCGTCGACCAAACGTAACAGAGAACATTTGATGGACAGGAGTAATTCAATATCATGATGTCTCCCTCGTATTGAGATCTGGTCAATTATCCAATTATGGCGTCGTTATTGAACGAATTGGTAGCTCCAATTAGATTGTTTAGGGGCGAGTTGCCATCTCGGGTTGGGAAGCCTAATTCGTGGTAAAAGTGGTTTCGGTAGAATGATAATGTCTTCACGAATGATTTTGGTAAATTTCTTGTTACTAATAATAGTAATAAAGATGGTTTAAATGGTGTAGATAAGGGCTATTAAGAAAAGTTCTTGGTGAATTTAATTTGGTCCATATTGACAGTAATTACTCTCCATTGAAGCTTCAGGACAATTTGCCTAGGGTATGTTTAACAAAGAAGACTTAGTGTGGTGCTTTCAAGAAATATAGTTATATCCTACTCTAATCGATTGCAATTTGTTTTGCTTTTGCAAACTATGATGAACTTGTAATTAGTATTACCCAACAATCAAGCCTGCCATTTTAGAAAACTCAGAAACAAAAATAGAGTTAAAATTATTCAGTTTAGCCCAGCCATCATCTTTAAATACCCAGAATAACAAAGAGAACCACATCTAAACACTGAATCAATCTAAGCACATTACTTTTGTTTAAAAGCGAAACACCATTACAGCTTAAAGTAATAGTTGAAATCATTCTGTTTAGCCCAGCAATCATCTTTAGGTAACCAGAGTAACATACTTCTAAACATTGAATCAATCTAAGCATATTACTTTTGTTTATGGATGAAACACCATTATATCTCATCATCCAAATATCTGTCACAGCAAAACCAAGATTGTCCAATCCTTAGATAAACCAGATTAACTCACCAGAGGGCAGTGATTTGGGATGGGGGAAGGGGTGCATTTAAAAAAAAAGTAGTCACCCTCAAGTGCCCGTCTTTGTCCAGCGATGGTTTTGGGATGGGGGGAGGGGGGTGCAATTACAAACAAAAAAAAATATCCACCCTCAAGTGCCCGTCTTTGGCCACGAACCACGAGATTCAGTTCAGTCTCAAATCAGTCCTCGAATGCTTCAGTATCTCGACTGAAGTTTTGATAGTGGCTTAGTTGTCATACAAAGAGGTTGTAACCTTTGTAAACTGCTCTCTCTCTCTCTCTCTCTCTCTCTCTCTCTCTCCTCTTTGTTATATAACTTGATGTTGTAAACCACGCCATGGCTGTTCAAATTGTTGCTTTTGATGATTTTAGCTTATAGCTCTCTCTCTCTCTCTCTCTCTCTCTCTCTCTCTCTCTCTCTCTCTCTCTCTCTCTCTCTCTCTCCTTTGTTATATGACCTGACCTTGTAAGACAGACCAAAATTGTTTATGTGAAATTTTATATAAATGTGTATTATTCCTGTCTCCTGTAGTATAATCAATCTCTCTCTCTCTCTCTCTCTCTCTCTCTCTCTCTCTCTCTCTCTCTCTCTCTTCCTCTTTATTATAATGCTGTAAGCCACACCAAGGTTATGCACGTGAAGTTGCATATAAATGGATAATATTCCTGTCACTTGCAGTATTACTCTCTCTCTCTCTCTCTCTCTCTCTCTCTCTCTCTCTCTCTCTCTCTCTCTCTCTCTCTCTCTCTCATTTATTATAATGATGTAAACCACACTAAGGTTATTCATGAGAAATTATATGTAAATGTGTGCAATACTCACTTGTGGCATTACTCTCTCTCTCTCTCTCTCTCTCTCTCTCTCTCTCTCTCTCTCTCTGGCCAGGGCTGCTCATGTCAAATCTCACATAAATGTGTTATACCTGTCAATGCTGGTAATGCTGACCTTAAGGAAATGACATTCGAGATATCACGAACAGAAATTACGAGGGAACGATAAATATTGACATTCTAATGTGGCAATGAATCAAGTGTATTGTTTCTTCTTATTTGTGGTGATAATATACATTCGTTTTTCGTGTTTACCTGTTTGTCTATATAACGATACGTATTTTATGAGTGATTTAAATTTAGATTTAGAATATTTAGAATGTTTAGTATCTAGAAATAGATGTTGTAATTACTTTTTTTTTTTTAGTTATTAGTTTTCACATATTAAATTATATGTATTTTATTATAAAAATCTAGATTTTGATAATATAAATAGAAATTGCTTTCCGTTCTTATCTTCGAAAATCTTATCTAATTTTACTATTTTTCTTAACTATTTTTTAATCATTCATTTTTATATATTTAATCATACGTATTATATAAAAAAAAAATTCTAGATTTTGATCATATAAATATAAATTTTTCTGTTTTTATCTTCGAAAATCTTGTTTTATTTTACTATTTTCTTTTCTAATTTTTTAATAATTCATTTTTACACATTTAACCATACGTATTTTATGGAAAAAACTATAGATCTTGATAAAACAAACGTCAATTCTCTTTCTGTTTTTATCTTCGAAAATCTTATTTGATTTTACAATTTTCTTTAACCATTTTTAAATTTTTCATTTTTATATATTTAGTAATGCTTATTATATAATAAAAAAAACTCTAGATTTTGATCATGTAAACATTAATTCTTTTTCTGATTTTATCTTCGAAAATCTTATTTGATTTTACTATTTTCTTTCCTATTTTTTTAATCATTCATTTTCATATATTTAATCATACGTATTATATATAAAAAACTAGATTTTGCTAAAGTAAAATAACATCAATTGTTTTTCTGTTTTTATCTTCGAAAATCTTGTTGTATTTTGCTATTTTCTGTCCTTTTTTTTTTAAATAATTTATTTTCATATATTTAATCATACGTATTTTATGAAGAAAAAAAACTCGAGATTTTGATAACATAAGCTAATGTTCCCCTCATAATCTCAACACACGAGAGATATTTTAGTAATATATTTTAATAACCGCGTTACTCAAAATTCTCTTAATTAGAAATTCCTCTCTCTCTCTCTCTCTCTCTCTCTCTCTCTCTCTCTCTCTCTCTCTCTCTCTCTCTCTCTCACGAGTAATCAAAGGGAGAGAGAGAGAGAGAGAGAGAGAGGAACTGAAAAAAATTCTTTCATTCTTCTCTATCCTCTCTCTCACGCGAGTAATCAAAGGAAGAGAGAGAGAGAGAGAGAGAGAGAGAGAGAGAGAGAGAGAGAGAGAGAGAGAGAGAGAGAGCACAAGTGACAGGATTATAATTCATTTTATATGTAATTTCACGTGAATTAATCTTGACGAGCCTTACATGAAGAAGAAGAAGAAGAAGGAAAGAGAGAGAGAGAGAGAGAGAGAGAGATTGGAAGTACACAGAGTCAGGGACGGGTAATGAATATGCAAATGGAAGAAAAGCAAAATTACCTGAATTGCTCTCTCTCTCTCTCTCTCTCTCTCTCTAAGAGAGACAGAGAGAAGAATCTCTCTCTCTCTCTCTCTCTCTCTCTCTCTCTCTCTTTAGATCAACCACTGTTGATATGAAAAAGTCATTGGCATTTGTAGCGTGTGTGTGTCTCTCGTGTATATATATATATATATATATATATATATATATATATATAAATATATATATTTATATATATATATATATATATATATATATATATATATATATATATATATATATATATATATATATATATATATATATATATATATATATATATATATATCACCTTCAGCCGACGCGCATCGACAATCAATAACAACGCCTTGATAATAAGGTGTGGCGTACACTAAAATAACGCAGTAACGTAAAAAAAAAAAAAAAAAAAGAATTATAGCACCATTACCAACATCTGATACTCTTGATTTCCGTGACGCATATTCACACGATCGAAGACACGGAGGAGTTAGTTAACCCCTATTTTTAGCTTTTCTGTAAAAGAAAACTATTGTGCCGGCTTTGACTCTCTGTCCGTTTGCGTTTTTTCTGTCCGCGTTTTTTTCCGTTCGCATTTTTTTTTTTCTGGCAGCATTTTTTTCTGGCAGCATTTTTTTCTGGCTGCACTTTTTTCTGTCCGCATTTTTTCTGTCCGCATTTTTTTTGTCCGCAATTTTTTCTGTTCGCATTTTTCTGTCCGCATTTTTTCTGTCCGCATTCTTCCTGTCTGCACTTTTTCTGGCCGCATTTTTTCTGTCCGCATTTTTTTCTGTCCGCATTTTTTTCTGTCCGCATTTTTTTCTGTCCGCATTTTTTTTCTGTCCGCACTTTTTTTCTGTTCGCATTTTTTCTGTCCGCATTTTTTTCTGTCCGCATTTTTTTCTGTCTGAAATTTTTCTGTCCGCAATTTTTCTGTCCGCATTTATTTCTGGCCGCACTTTTCTCTGTCCGCCCTCTGATCTTAAAAACTACTAAGGTTAGAGGGCTGCAAATTGGTATGTTGGTCATCCACGCTCCAATCATCAAACATACCAAATTACAGACCTCTAGCCTCGGTAGTTTTTATTTTATTTAAGTTTAAAGTTAGCCATAATCGTGCATCTGGCAACGATATAGGACAGGCCACCACCTGGCAGTGGTTAAAGTTTCACGGGCCGCGGTGATACAGCATTATACCGACACCACCGAAAGATAGATTCATTTTCGGTGGCCTTGATTATACGCTGTAGCGGCTGTACAGAAAACTCGATTGCGCCGAGGGAACTCCGGCGCATTTTTTTACTTTTATTTACACGAGCTGTTTCTACGAAATCTAAGAACGTGGACCACAAGCATTTGTTGTTCACCATTCGACCTTTTGCGAAAAAATGCTCTCTTTGACCTTTTGACCTTTGCGAAAATGACCCTGGAACTGTATATCATCTCTTCTAAACCTGGCGTTCAGTAATTGCTGCTTTGTGAGTTGGGGAAAAAAAATTTTTGTTTTTATGCTTATAAAGAAAGGTTTCAGTATAGATGATAATTCTTTCAATTATTATTATTATTATTCGGAAGATAAACCTTAGTTCGTATAGAACAAGCCCACTGGGCCACTGACTGGAAATTCAAGCTTCCAAAGAATATGATGTTCATAAGAAAAAGATCACAGATCATAGGAAATACAGGTATACCTATATTATATATATATATATATATATATATATATATATATATATATATATGTATATATATATATATATATGTATATATACATATATATATACACACATACATATATATGTATATATAAGCTCATTGTTTCTTAATGCTAGTTGAAGATAAAAACTCACTTGTCCTTTCAGTATGTTAACGTACCTGTGAAAAAGAAAAATATACATTAGTTTACTTTTATTCGAATAATATATACTTATTTAGTGTGTGTGTATGTGTATAAATATGCTGCCTACAATAATTTCCATTTAATTAAACTCTTCATATGATTGTTTCATAACAAAAAATTGATCCATAATCTCTTTTCCTTCCTTTACCTGACACTGTTCTTCACCTGTCAGTCCTTCTGTCATCAGCCTGACTCTCTCAAACAACATCCTACCATCTACATTCCCTGGAAAACTAAATAACGTTATGTCCATGTAATTCTTTTAACCAGTGTTATCACATTTACCTATATACAATGGAAAATTTTTTTATCTATTCAGTAGGACTTTTTCCTTCATCCAGAGATACCTTACAAACCTTGGTCAGCTATTCAATAGTACAGTCACCATTTTAATACAGTATCTTACTTGTAATCCCATCAATTGCTGGTGTCTTTCCACTATTCGGGCTGTAAATTGCTTTTCTTACATAATTGTCTCTCTCTCTCTCTCTCTCTCTCTCTCTCTCTCTCTCTCTCTCTCTCTCTATATATATATATATATATATATATATATATATATATATATATATATATATATATATATATATATATATATATATTATATATACAAATATATTTATATATATATATATATTTATATATTTATTTATTTATATTTATATATATGTGTGTGTGTGTTTTTGTGTGCGTGCACAGAACAGACTCCTCCCAAAGGAACCGCAAAAAAATTAAAACAGACATACACACATACACACAACATCTCGCGTGCCAAATCACACAATCTCTGCGTCAAGGGTGAAATCTCCATCACGAGAATTATTTATCCAATTTTTTTCCCGGCACATAATAAACGCTCAAATCTTTTCATCTTAAGATTAGAGGAGTTTTTTTCTGGTTTTTATTTTTGAGAGAGAAAGGTTTCCTGTTATTGCGGATACGGTTGCAATTTGCAAGCAAGCGGATTGCATGCGTGAGTGGGAACACGCGTTTGACTGAATGTTCGTAGGAGTTGGTGGGGTTGCGGAACTCGAGTAATGTCTGTGATTTTAATCGAGTTTTGATTTTAGTACTTATTATACTTAGGAAGTTTTATGGTTGTAAGTGTATGTGTATGAATACACGTACATTTATGTATGTATGTGTATGTATATGTATGTATACATATTTTTATTTATTTATATACATAAATAAATAAATATATGAATATATATAGGTATGTACATATATATATATGTATATATAAATATATATGTATATATACATATAAATAATAAGAAATATATAATTAACTTAAACACAATATTCCCTGTCCCCCGTCTCCTTTACAAAAAAAGAGAGAGAGAGAGAGAGAGAGAGAGAGAGAGAGAGAGAATGAAACATTACAACCGGGAGATTATTAACATCCGCAGCAATCTTTTTTCTTCACAACCCAGACGCTTGTATCATTAGCCATGTAATGCTCTCTCTCTCTCTCTCTCTCTCTCTCTCTCTCTCTCTCTCTCTCTCTCCAACTGTTTCTGTTTTAATTACATTCTTTACCTCAGGTTCATACTTTCATACTTTGGTACAACAAATACGAAATCTCTCTCTCTCTCTCTCTCTCTCTCTCTCTCTCTCTCTCTCTCTCTCTCTCCACAACTTTTTCTGTTTTAATTACATTTCTTTACCTCTGTTCATACTTTCATACTTTGAATAGAACAAATATGAAATTCTCTCTCTCTCTCTCTCTCTCTCTCTCTCTCTCTCTCTCTCTCTCTCTCTCTCTCTCTCTCTCAATTATTTCTGTTTTAATTTTTACCTCTTCCTCTGTTCATACTTTCATACTTTGCTAGAACAAACACGGAATCTCAATCTCTCTCTCTCTCTCT
>NC_089765.1:11871033-11896033 GCF_040412425.1 Macrobrachium rosenbergii | reverse complement strand
TTGTGTACGCATACAAAAATACACATACGTACATGTATTCCAAATATTCATCTCCACACAAATAACAATCATTATTGCACGAAATATTTGATTCACAATTCACACAGACAGTTTCCCCTCAAGTGTAATTTATTTCTGTTGAAAAGATGAAACTCGCGAATAGAAGTGTTTCATTCCAGGTTTTGTAATAGTGGAACGTGGCTTTTAAAGTGATGCACCTTTTCAGGTTGGAATGCTCAGGAATAGTAAACATGGAAAGAATTATATTTCCAAATGTAAATTACGGAATGAATGTTAAAGTTCACGCATTTACTACTGCCCACTCATAGAGAATTTCATTCGTAAATCGTATGGTAGATTCCTAAGTGAGTATAATTAGATATGAATGATAAATGATAGTAGATCTTACGTTTATCCATTCATAAAAAAAATTCATTCATAAATCGACAAGTAGATTCGAAAGTGAGTACAATTAGATATGAATGATAAATGATAGTAGATCTTACGTTCATCCATTCATAAAAAAAATTCATTCATAAATCGACAAGTAGATTCGAAAGTGAGTACAATTAGATATGAATGATAAATGATAGTAGATCTTTCGTTTGTCCATTCATAAAAAAATTCATCCACAAATCAAACACATTCCTCAGAGAGGAAAGTTACAGATGAATGATACAGGATAGTAAATCTTACGTTTGTCCATTCTTAAAAAATTTCATTCACAAATCAAACAGGTTCCTAAGAGAAGACATTCATTTATGAATAATAAAAGATAGCAAATCAACAGGTGATCCTGCCACGAGGAATTCTCACTGTTGATGAGGGATTGGGTTATAAGATTTTAACGGATTTTAAAAAGCAGATAATATAGAAGTTGTAGTAATATGACAATAGGTGGAGTTAGAGATGAAATTCATTTTCTCCAGATAGTCTGATCTGTAATAGCCTATACAATAGTTCAATTGCTTGTTTAGTTTAGGACATATACCAGTGTTGGGGATGAGGGGTAAAAATAGCAAAGCAAACTGAATCACGAAAATAAGGAACGTGATGAATACATAAATAAAGACAAAATCCACGAAGGAAAGAGAAACAATGGAGTGCTGCTGCAAGGCCTTTCGACTCATAGTGCTAAGTAAAGGACCATAAGTCGAAAGGCCTTGCAACACTCCATTGTTATACATATATGTGTGTGTGTGTGTGTATAACCCCCATTCACAGAACTCATTCATTCTCTCGTCCCCTAGGGACTCAAATGAATATACAATTCCTTTACAATGCGTCTAAATGTCAGACGGTCTTATCTCTCGTCAGTGTGTTGTACACTCGTGTACTTGTTCTCATATACCCTTTAAAAGGTGTGTGTACATTTCTGTACACTCTCTGCACCTTTAGGAAGCTCCATTTAGGTATTTATTTATATATATTTATTTATATTTATCATTTTCGAAGCTAAAACCCTGACAGACGTATTTATACTTGTAGTCTATTAAAGGACGATGTGTTAGGCGTCGGACTGAGAATGCGGAAGGAGAAGAAGAAGAAGAAGAGAAGAAGAAGAAGAGGAATAGAATTGTTTAGTATTTGTGCGTGTGTGACAGAACTGTTTAGTGTTGTTTGTGCTTAGTGTGTGTGTGTGTTTGTTTGTTTAGCCTGAACGATGGTTTGTTTAAGTGATAGTGCTTTTATTAACAGAAATATTTACAAGTAATAGATGAAGATTAAATGAAATGGAATTGGTTAGTGTGTGTTTGTTTAGCTCGAACAAGGCTTTGTTTAGAAGCTAATGTTTTTATTAACAGATACAGTTCCTAGTAAAGCTTAGATAACACCTTTTAATTGGTCTTGTCAAGGCTCAGGTCCAGGTGAATAAATGGCTTTAGATAAAAGGTGTAGATTCGTCCCCTTTAATGGAAGAAGGTCATAAAGTCCGTTGCTGATCTGAATAAAATGTGAGAATGGGTGACTTGGCGGGCTTTATAAGGCGTCCTCGATCCCACAGATGTGGGGTTTATCAAACGTCCCATCATAAAAGGCCTTAGCAATAATAGTATTCATTATATTTAATGCCTTTTAATGTCGTTTAGGGCCTTTTAATGCCCTTTAGGACCTTTTAATGCTTTTTATACCTTTTAATGGCCTTTAGAACCTTTTAATGCCTTTAAGGGCCTTGTAATGCCTTTTAGGGCCTTTTAGCTCCGTTTATGGCCTTTTAATATCTATTAAGGTCTTTCAATGCTTTTTAGGTCCTTTTCATGCCTTTTAGGGCCTTCTAATGCCTTTTAGGAGCTTTTAATATCTTTTAGGAGCTTTCAATGCCTTTAGGACCTTTTAATGCCTGTAGGGCCTTTCAATGCCTTTTTAGGTCTTTTTCGTGCCTCTTAGGACCCTGTAATGGCTTTTAGGGCCTTTTAATGCCTTTTATAGCCTTTTAGGACCTTTTAATGCCTTTTAATGCCTTTGAGGTCCTTTTCGTGCCTTTTAGTGTCTTTTAGGATCATTTAATGGTCCTAAAAGGTCCTAAAAGACTTTTAATTTCTTTTAGGGCCCTTTAATGCCTCTTAGGTCCTTTTCGAGCATTTAGGGCCTTTTAGTGTCTTTTAGATCCTTTTCGAGCTTTTTAGGACCTTTTAATGCCTTTTAGATCCTTTTCGTGCCTTTCAGTGCCTTTTAGGACCATTTAATGCCTTTTAGGGCCTTTTAATGCCATTTATAGGGCCTTCCATTCCCTTCTGTTGTGCTATATAGCTTATCAAAGATCCCTTTGATAAAAGGCTTGAATTTCTAGCCATTTGAACCGAATTCTTAAACGCTCGAACTACGCATTCACTCTGGCACTCTCTGGAGTGCCATTCGTAATGAGAGCGGCTGATGGCACTCCCCAAATACCCCCCCCCCTTTCCCCTCCCCTCTCCCCCTCCCCCTTCCCAACTCATTGATTGACTGACTTTGAACACAATGGCTGGCTCTGTTTTGCTTTCAAAGCGTTTCCTACCCTCGCCTTTCTCTGCCGCTATTCCTTTTTACACAGGCATAATTTAATTTCTTAAACTCCCCTACCCTTCTCTAACCTTCTCTCTCTCTCTCTCTCTCTCTCTCTCTCTCTCTCTCTCTCTCTCTCTCTCTCTCTGTCGTCTTCTCTTTCTGTTATTTGCTCCCTCTTTTTAACCTTCTTTTTAACCTTTCTCTCCCTTTCCCTCTCTCTCTCTATCTCTCCCCTTTCTTCCTCTATTTGCCACCTGTCGACATTTGTTGACTTCCCTCCGCCTTTGTGTCATGTTCCATATTCCATAGTTTCTCTCTCTCTCTCTCTCTCTCTCTCTCTCTCTCTCTCTCTCTCTCTCTCTCTCTCTCTCTAGGGTTCTTCAACCCCTTTCTCTCTCTCGGGGTTTTCTCTCATTTACTTGGTGTCGTGTTCGTATTTCTGCTTTTTCTTTTGTAGTTTATTCTTCTCTCCTATTTCCTCTCTCATTTTTCTGTCTTGTTCGTGCACTCAGCCTTCTTAGGAGGAAGCCCTTTTGTTTTCCTCCAAAGCTAGATTCTGGTCCAAATGTTCCTGATCTCATATTCATGTTTCTAACTTATCTTTTCTCGCCTGATCTTACAATTAGCCTTCTTAGGAGGAAAGCTGTTTTGTATTTCTTCAAAGCTAGCTTCTAGACCAAATGTTTGTGCCGTGGGGTCTTAAAACATGCTTCTGGAAAATGTTTGTATGTTTGCACGAGCAGCAGATGTTTCTACCACAAAACTAACGGATGTTTTTGGCAGTTAACCTCACCATAAATAGTGAAAATTAATGTTTTTTTTCTATATTGTTATTCCTCACACCGCTGGACTCTGGAACTGGACCACCAGATACGAGAATGTACGAGAGTTTGTATTACTACAGGCCTGTTTTGACTTGGTAATGAGGAAGCATTTTCAGCGATTTTACTTAGATAGGCCTAAGAGTTGATGTGGTGCGATAATCATGAGAGAATCATAGGATATAAGTGAGGGAATATCACATGAGTAATGGAAAAGAGATTGCATGATATAGGCCTATTATGACGTGGTAATAAGGGAGAACTGTGAAACGATTGGGTCAGATAGGCCTAAGAGTTGATGTGGTAAGATAATCATGAGAGAATTGTGAGACATAAGTGAGTGAACACCAGACAAGATAATGTACAAGAGATTGCAGTGGTATAGGCCTATTGTGACATAGCAATGAAGAAGTACTTGAAACGATTTTAGGGCGATAGGCCTAAGAGTTGATGTGGTATGGTAATCATGAGAGAATTGTAGGGTATAAGTGGGAACATCAAATGCGATAACATACGAGAGATTGCGGTGGTATAGGCCTATTAGTAGTTGAAACGATTTTAGGCAGACAGGCCTAAGAGATTGAAGGCTTACGAGACACCGATAAAAATATTGAAATAAATAAACAAACAACCATCTCTGAAGAGACATTTTTTGGATAGGCCTTAGGCCTTCACAACAAACTCTTACGCTTAAATACTTTAGGGGTTAATGAACCACTGCTGTATAAACAATTACAGATAAACACTCAATAATTTGAGTAGCTTAGAGGATAAACATTTTAATGCAACGCCAAGTAATTAGTCCTAATTCATATCATTTTAGAAATAATCGCCCGGACATTTTGTGGCGACTGGCCCTCCCAGCACTTATCTCTGGGTTTAAGTTCCAGCGATTACCGGGCGATTTGCTAGTAATAGATAGTGAGCAGGTTACCATTGAGTTGGTAATGGCTGAATAATTATGAATGAGTGGTAATTTGTGACCTATATTGACGAATTACACGTGAGGGGAAATGCTGTTTGCTTAGAGGCTGTAATTTTCTGTAATTATGGTTGCACGTAATTCCGTATTTTTAAATTTTTTTTTCAGAATTTTTTGTTTACTTTTTTTGTCGGTTGTAAATTTTCTCTCTCTCTCTCTCTCTCTCTCTCTCTCTCTCTCTCTCTCTCTCTGTTACTTGTGTGTGTGTGTGTATTATATATATATATATATATATATATATATATATATATATATATATATATATATATATATATATATATATATATATATATATATATATATATATATATATATATATTATATATATATATACATATATATATATTATATATATATATATATATAATATATATATATATATATATATATATAAATATATATATATATATATATATATATATATATATATATATATATATATATATATATATATATATATATATATATATATATATATATATATATACATATATATATACATATATATATATATATATAAAGATTCAGCATAGAATATTAAAAGAATATAAATAAATAATTCGCGAACGTACTAGCTAACACCCGTATTTTTTTCTGATAAAAAGAAATATCAGATTCGTAGACGGGGGAATTCAAAACAGATCTTGACTGATTTGGACGAATTTGTCAGTCGGGAGGGTGAGGAAAAAAACCTTAGGCTTTGAATGTGTTTTGGTTTTAGTTTTCTGTCTATTGTGCCGGCTTTCTCTGTCCGCCCTCAAATCTTAAAAACTACTGAGGCTAGAGGGCTGCAAATTGGCACGGTACATTTCTATGTACCTTTTTATATATATATATATATATATATATATATATATATATATATATATATATATATATATATATATATATATATAATTTTGTCATTTATACACGCCTGACATCTTTGAATATTCGTATATTTTAAGCCTCAAATATTACTTAATATCGAATTCATGTTATCTTAAAAATAACTTACATAAGGGAATTATAAATGATAAATGCCTCCGGACCACGGCCAGGATTCGAACTTGTGCGTTTGTTTTTAGATACAGGGATAGAAGGGATATATATATATATACTTTTAACTGTGAAGATTCTCTCTCTCTCTCTCTCTCTCTCTCTCTCTCTCTCTCTCTCTCTCTCTCTCTCTCTCTCTCTCTGGACATTAGAAAAATGTTAATGATGACATAAAATTTTTTGAAAAACTGTTTGGCCCTTTGTCGTTACAAAGAGAAATAACATCCCCTCTCTCTCTCTCTCTCTCTCTCTCTCTCTCTCTCTCTCTCTCTCTCTCTCTCTCTCTCTCTCTCTCTCTGTAACCTGACGTTGATATTTGTCATCAATAGACAGTGTTTTTTTTTGAACAGATTTTTACGTCCCGCCTTAGTTAATAAGCAGGCGAATAAAAATTTTGGGAGAATGACCTCATTTGTCATTCATGATGACCTGTTCCTGTTAATTTAACTGCCACTGTGTAATTTGTGTCGTTAATATGTCCTTCAGATGAGGTTGCATTAAAAGAATGAGCGTATTTATTGCTATTTATGGGTTGGTGTGTGTTTGTGTAAGGTTTAAAAATGGTAGTTGTAATGGGCTTTTGATTATTCATAGTTAGTGACTTGTATGTATGTATGTATATGTATATATATGTATATATATATATATATATATATATATATATATATATATATATATATATATATATATATATATATATATATATATATATATTTATATATACATATATGTATGTATAAATTTATATAATATATATACATATATATATATGTATATATAAATTTATATAATATATATATATATATATATATATATATATATATATATATATATATATATATATATATATATATATGAGAGAGAGAGAGAGAGAGAGAGAGAGAGAGAGAGAGAGAGAGAAAGAGAGAGAGAATTGTTTACGTAAATTTCTAAAGTATTTCCATATTATTTTATACGACACGTAAGTGGCTACAAACCGCTTGCATTTACATTTACAAAAACAGTTACATCTCAAAAAAAGATTATTCTTTATCTTTCCCGTTTAAATCTATTGGTTCTCTCGATCAGAAGGAATATAAAATTAAGCCTGTTGTTTGCGCGACCAGCCGCCAATCGCCCGATTCCAGAATTTTGAATAATTTGTTCGGCGGTAAACAAAAGGATTTTATTCTTAATGAAGTTTTGCCCCGTGGTTCTGTGGATAGAGTTTCTGGTGTTGCGATATTCCTAAAATTTTTACCGCTAGTTTTTAAAGGAATTTTAGGGAGTGTTTATATTGTTTTAATAGATGTATTTTCTTTGTTGGTGTTTTTTTGCCGCTAATTTTTAAAGGATTTTTAGGGAATTTTTTTCAATTTTTCTGAAATTTCATATTTCTTTTGTAATTTTTAAAGGATTTTAGGAAATATGTTCAATTTTTCCTGAGAAATTTCAGAGTTCTTTCGTAATTTTTAAAGGAGTTTTAGGGAATAATTTCAATTTTTCCTGAAAATTTTCATATTTCTTTTGTCATTTTTAAAGGTTTTTTAGTGAATGTTTTTAATTTTTCCCAAGAAATTTCTTATCTCTTTTGTAATTTTTAAAGGATTGTTAGTGAATATTTTAAATTTGTCCTAAAAAATTTCATATTTTGTAATTTTTAAAGGATTTTAGGAGATATTTTAGATTTTCGTAAGAAATTTCATATTTCTTTTGTAATTTTTTAAATGATTTTAGGGAATATTTTAAATTTTTCGTAAGAAATTTCATATTTCTTATGTAATTTTTAAAAGGATTTTTAGGGAATATTTTACATTTTTCTTTAAAAATTTCATATTTCTTTTTCCTACAGTATTTCTTGAAGCTTTTAGTCCTGATTGTTAAGGGTTTTAGGGAATATTTTGATTTTCTTTGTTGTGATATTCTTAAAATTTTGGGGGTTCTAATTTTAAGGGATTTTTATGGACATTTTTGAGTTTTATAAATTTATCTTATATTTTGTTTGTCGTGATATTCTTAAAATTTTGGGGGCCCTAGTTTTTAAGGGTTTTTAGGGAAGATTCTTATTGTTTTAATAGATATTATATTTCCTTTGTTTTGATATTCTTAAAGTTTTTTATCATAACTCTAAGGGATTTTTAGAGAAATTTTTATTTTTTTAAAAGTGATTGTGTATTATCATAATTTTCAAGGGATATATATATATATATATATATATATATATATATATATATATATATATATATATATATATATATATATATATATATATATAATATATATATATATATATATATATATATATATATTATATATATAAATGTATATAAATATATATGTGCATATATATATATGTGTATTTGTATATACATATATATATATATATATATATATATATATATATATATATATATATATATATATATATACGTATGTGTGTGTGTATACAAGCGTATGCATTCTTACAGAATTGTATGAAAACAGATATATTTCAGTCTATACACAGATCTTTTCTTATCCCTCACTCTTTCTTCACACCCCCTAACCACGCCGCCCCTCTCTCTCTCTCTCTCTCTCTCTCTCTCTCTCTCTCTCTCTCTCTCTCTCTCTCTCTCTCTCTCCTCCCACTCGGCAACAGTAGCAGAGACCTAAGTTGAACGGCGGGTATATTTGTCCTAAGGGACTTCGGGAACAAGTTTGGGAATTCGTCAGCATTTCATTCCTGGATTCCTGAATTCATGACTTTCTCAGTTCATTAAGGAATGAGGAAGTCGTGAATTCCGGAAGCAGAGCTGAAGTTCTGAATTCAATAAGGAATCAGCGCGAAGGAATTGGGAATTGTTAAGTTTGTGTCTAAAGGCTAAATAGATTGATTAAGTATTTCCTGAATTATTTTGTTAGATGAAAATATGATGATGATATGGTTATTACAAAGGTGTAATAATGACCTAGGCTTCATTACATAGATGTTTAAATTATAAATGACGATATTTTAGTAAAAGATATATTTGACAACAGTGATTTTCCTTTTTTTAATCTTTTTAAATGACGAACGTAAATTAGGTTCTTTTCTTTATCAAGGCTTTAAATTGAAAACCTCTTGCTTTGTTTTATCAAATAAAAAATCCAACTGACTTATTACACACACACACACACACACACGTATATATATATATATATATATATATATATATATATATATATATATATATATATATAATCATAAGTATGTATATATATATATATATATATATATATATATATATATATATATATATGCATAATCATAAATATGTATATATATATATAGATAGATAGATAGATAGATATATATATATATATATATATATATATATATATGTATGTATATATATATATATATATATATATATATATATATATATATATATATATATATATATATATTCTATCTCTTTCCATCTGTCAACCTTTCAGGACCTGATAACTGCCTATTTAAGCAACAAAACACAAAAACCAACACACATGAGACTTGCATATTTTTCAAGTTCAAACAATCCCAAAAAATATAAAAAAAATTAAGAAAAGTCCTAATTTTCACAAACAAACCCCTTCCCCATCCCCACCCCAACAATTAGACAGAACCACCCACAAAAAGAGCCGTTAAAAATGACAGATATCTGTCGTCTGTCGCGTGATTGAGTAATATTCTTCTTGACTGTCTCAATCGATAAGAGTTTTCACTCGGCGTTCGCGAAATGCTTGCAAAAGCAGTAAGCGACGTATTCTGCAACATTAAGTATATTCGCGTGCTAGGTGGGACGGATTGCTTTTAAAGAATATGTAAGGGGTTTTATTCCTGAGAATAAGGAGGGGTTTAGGAAGTAATTAAAGGAGAGTGAGGTTACTTAATATGTATATACATATATATATATATATATATATATATATATATATATATATATATATATATATATATATAATATGCATATATCTATATATAATATATATGTATATAAAATACATACATATATGTATGTCTATATACACATATATAAATTATGTATATATATCTGTATATATATATATATGTATATATATATATATATATATATATATATATATATAATATTTTATATATAGAATTTTTGTGTTTATATTTATCATCTTATATTAAGCCACTGGATTATCAGAAACTTGAATTAGGGATAACCTCAAATTGCTGTGTAATTTGATTGTGCTTCTGATGAGAGAGAGAGAGAGAGAGAGAGAGATCAAATTTTCTCCAGTGCCAAATAAAACTCCCATTCCTGTTTAGATCTATAATACACGGCACATTAACCCAGTAAGAGAGAGAGAGAGAGAGAGAGAGAGAGAGAGAGAGAGAGAGAGAGAGAGAGAGAGAGAGATCTGATTTCTTTCAAAGAGAATCAAATTCCTTCTCATACTTAGATCATAAATGCATAACTCATCAACTCTGTGCGTGTGTGTGTGTGAGAGAGAGAGAGAGAGAGAGAGAGAGAGAGAGAGAGAGAGAGAGAGAGAGAGAGAGGGTCCCTTCAGATATCAGTCACAATCCGTCTTAATCCATCACAAAAGTCCTCCTGATTTCAATAGCCAAAAGGAGTAAGCCCTCAGGAAGGTCCCTCCAATGGCGTTTGCATAATGAGAAGTGTGTGTGTGTGTGTGTATGTATACTGTATATATACCGCAGTATACGACTGCAGTAGTAGCAGTAGCAGGCTTCGTCTTCTTTCCGTTATGGGACGGGAATTCGGACGTTAATTTTATACGGGAGGCATCTCCAAGTCTACTGCAGTGCTGGTTGCTGGTGGTGGAGAGAAAGAGAGAAGGAGAGAGAGTCTCTCTCCCTCTCTCTCTCTCTCTCACCACACATTCTGTACTCTGTAAGGATTTTTTTTAGTTCAGCTTTGGGGAAAATTGCTACCTCTCTCTCTCTCTCTCTCTCTCTCTCTCTCTCTCTCTCTCTCAGTAAGGATCTTTTTCATGGTTTAGCTTAGAGAAATATTATTATCTCTCTCTCTCTCTTCTCTCTTTCTCTCTCTCTCTCTCTCTCTCTCTCTCTCTCTCAGTAAGGGTCTTTTTTTAGGGTTTAGCTTAGAGAAATATTGTTCTCTCTCTCTCTCTCTCAGTAAGGGTTTTTTTTTTTTTAGGGTCTCTCTCTCTCTCTCTCTCTCTCTCTCTCTCTCTCTCTCTCTCTCTCTGTGCAAGGATTTTATTTTTGTTCAGCTTGACACCTCTTTTTTTCAGAAATCCAATCTTCTTGAATTCAATATCTTGAATTTGTACCTTGTTGGTCTAGCAGCTTTACTCCTTGAGACCTATTGTGAATTTGGAGGTCCTGCACTGTATATGTATGGATATATATATAAATGTGTGTGTCTATTATTGCTGGTATAGGTGTGGTTTGTACCTAGCCCATAGTACAGTGTTCCCATTGCATTCTGTGAAAATGCCAGACTTCTAAAAGGTAAACAGTGTTCCAAAGATATTCTAAGGCAATGTCCAGACTTCTAAAATCTACCTTGACGCGACTTTCCTGATCCAAAACCGTTCACAAGACGTATCAGAAAATTGCCTCCATTGTTTGCATCTGCAGTTTGTTTTCACAAACTGTTTGTCGTCCTTCTGGTTGACCTGTAGGTGAGCTGCGCTGACCTGTCGTTTGGGAAATCATTTCTTTTTCATGCGGGATTTTTTACAGGTCTAGTTTCTTGGTGTTTTTGATCGTGTTTGGTTTTTGAATAATTGAATAATTTTCTTTTTGATTTTTTGTTTGTGCTTTATTCGATGGCATAAATTTCATGAAAATTAATCAGTTACAGGTTATTTTGACAAGCAGAAGTTGCTTGGGCAATCGTAAGTTATTTGAGAATAATATTTAAACTGAAAAAATTGTGATTTAGGTAACAGAAAAAAATTCAGGTCGAGGGTATGTTTTCTGTTTGTGGTTGGTTTTGTGGCTTAATTTTCATTAAAATGAATCAATTTCGGGTTATTTTTTACAAGCAGAAGTTGCTTGAGCAGTCGTAAGACGCTGGAGAATAATATATTTACTGAAAAACACCATCTTTTGGATATAAACAGAAAAAAACTCAGGTCGAAGCTATGGTTTCTTTCTGTGCTTGGTTTGGGATCATAAAATTTCATTAAAACTGATAAATCTCGGGTTATTTTTTTACAAGCAGAAGTTGTTTGACCAATCATAAGTTACTGGAGAATAATATATATATTGAAAAAACACTATCCTTTAGATAACAACAGAAAAAAACCCAGGTCGAAGGTATGGCACTCAGGTAAAAAAAAAAAAAGGTATGATTTGTTACATCATTAAGTGACTCGGCCGCACCTTGTTATTTCTCCCTGAAGGCTAAGCGGTTATTATAACTTCTCCCCACCCCAACCCCTCTTCCGAAGGCTAAGCTGTTATTATAACCTCCCTTACCTCACCCCCCACCACTCCCCTTTAATATGTAACAATCTATAAATGTGTCGTGTTACTTCTTTGTGGGACTTGGCCATAAGGATAATTTATTTTTGACCTGTTGTGTGGTATCAATTATAGTTAGTGTCCTTGGGATCATCTGTGTTTATAGGGTGTGTATGTATGTATGTATGTATATGTATATGTGTATATATGTGTATATATACACATATACATATATGTATGTATATAAGTATATACAGTACAGTATACTTTTATTATGGGAAGTGAACTAAACTGGCCACTACAGCACAGAACATTATGGCCAGTTACTGAACTCTCTGTAACAAGAAAGTTCATTATAGACAGTATTATTTACTAAACTGTCTATAACAAGATAGTTCATTATGGCCAGTAACAGTAATTTAAACTGTTCATTACAACATACATAAATAAAAAAATTGATAATTTAATCTTCCTGGACCACTTAGAAAGATAGTCTAAAATTCTTATGAAAAGGTCCCTCCCTCCCTCCACACATACCACTTCTCCCTCACCCACTCATTCCCCCTCCTCTCTCTCTCTCTCTCTCTCCTCCCCTTCTCCAAGCTCATTACCAACCCCAGGGGAAGGGGGACGTAATTCTCATGACCTGTGGGGAACCAGGTCTTCTTCCTCATTATCAATCTACGCATTACAATCTCCGTCACCAGAGGTCCTTCATGGACCTGCCACTTGTAGTAAGGTTAATCAGCCGAGGTTTTTGGGGTTTGGGGGTCATTCTCCCTCCAGAAACTGATATGATGTTTGTCCTGTGAGGAGGAGGCGGGGCGAGAATGTGTCTCCTGGCCAGGGCTAGAATTTGGGTACAGATAAATATCGAAATTAAATGCCCAACTTGTAAATGTAATAGATTTATAGAATCTACTGGTTACTGTTGTAGCCAGGTATATACGTAATTGTGATAACCACAATGCCCTCTTAACTTTCCGATATCTCTCTCTCTCTCTCTCTCTCTCTCTCTCTCTCTCTCTCTCTCTCTCTCTCTCTCTCTCTCTCTCCTGGTCACACTCAATCTCAGAGTGCCCAAAATTCTTCTGCAGGTAACCCACAATTTTTCATTCCACCGATTTCTCAAATAGTTTCCACCAGGCCTGCGCTAGAACTGGACACAAGACTGGCATTCCCATTGCCCTTTACTCTTAGAAGAGAGAGAGAGAGAGAGAGAGAGAGAGAGAGAGAGAGATTGTTTCAATACTTAACCCAATTAGGATGCAGGCTTCTATCCAGGTCAACTCAGTTCCTAAAGATTCCTTCTCGAATTCCAAGGTCTAGTGAATTTTATCATAAACCCACGAATGGAGAGGTGCATACACACTCTCTCTCTCTCTCTCTCTCTCTCTCTCTCTCTCTCTCTCTCTAAGAAGATGTTAGAGAAACCTGTCCTGTGAGAAAAACCTCTCTCTCTCTCTCTCTCTCTCTCTCTCTCTCTCTCTCTCTCTCTCTCTCTCTCTCTCTCTCTCTCAAGGAAACGTTAGAGAAACCTGTCCTGTAAGAAAAGACCTCTCTCTCTCTCTCTCTCTCTCTCTCTCTCTCTCTCTCTCTCTCTCTCACGAAAACGTTGGGGAAACCTATCCTGTATAAAAAGCCTCTCTCTCTCTCTCTCTCTCTCTCTCTCTCTCTCTCTCTCTCTCTCTCTCCAGGCTTTCCCTCGCATTGACAGATCTTTCCATAACACTCTTTAAATTTGAATCGTTTAAAAAGTGCTTTACTCTCTCTCTCTCTCTCTCTCTCTCTCTCTCTCTCTCTCTCTCTCTCTCTCTCTCTCTCTCTCTCTCTCTCTAAACAGCCCCCACCCAGCATTCTTACTCGACTTCTTCTTCTCGTAATGCTTGTGACGTGAGCTGGAAGTTTATACGTATCTGATTACGGTCTTACAAGAGTTGTGGTGCCATCGCTGAGGCTGCTTAAGCCTCCGGATGAGAATACAAGTTCACATATCATCGTGGGAGTCCCTGATCGTTTGAATACATTTGCATATGAGGGTCCTTGAATGAAAGAGAGAGAGAGAGAGAGAGAGAGAGAGAGAGAGAGAGAGAGAGAGGTCAGGTTTCTCAAACGTTAGGGGGAGAGAGCGAGAGAGGGGGATTTTTTTTGACAGGACAGGTTTCTCAAACATTTGAGAGAGAGAGAGAGAGAGACTTTTTCACAGGACAGGCTTCTCAAACGTTTTTGAGAGAGAGAAAGAGAGTTTTTTGACAAGACAGGTTTTTCAAACGCATTCGAGAGAGAGAGAAAGAGAGACTTTTTCACAGGACAGGTTTCTCAAACGCTTTTGAGAGAGATAGAGAGAGAGAGAGACCGAGAGAGAGAGATTTTTTGACAGGGCAGGTTTCTCAAACGCATTTGAGAGAGAGAGAGAGAGAGAGAGACAGAGAGAGAGAGAGAGAGAGAGAGAGAGAGAGAGAGAGAGAGAGAGAGTTGTTAGGTATTTCGTGAGTATTGTGTATATCTGAATTTATAAATCCTTTTCGTGTGTGAGTGTAACAGAGAGAGAGAGAGAGAGTCGTTAAATGGGTTCCAATCATTTCCAATGTTCCTCAGACGTAGATAAGTGGGTTCCAGGTATTTCCAGGATTTCTCTGACACAGTTAAGTGGGTTCCAGGTATTTCCAGTGTTCCCCTGACTTGGTTAAATGGGTTCCAGTGTTCCACTATTGTAGTTAAGTGAGTTCCAGTGTTCCACTATTGTAGTTAAGTGAGTTCCAGTGTTCCACTATTGTAATTAAATGGGTTCCGGCTATTTCCAGTGTTCCTCAGACGTAGTTAAAATGGTTCCAGTGTTCCTGTGACGTAGTTAATTGGGTTCCAGTGTTCCTCTGGCGTAGTTAAATGTGTTCCAGTGTTCCTTAGACGTAATTAATGTGTTCCAGTGTTCCTCAGGCGTAGCTAAAAGGGTTCCAGTGTTCCTCAGACGCAGCTAAAAGGGTTCCAGTGTTCCTATGGCGTACTAAAACGGTTCCAGCGTTCCTCAGGCGTAGCGAAAAGGGTTCCAGTGTTCCTCAGACGCAGCTGAAATGGTTCCAGTGTTCCTTTGCTGTAGTTACATGGGTTCCACCCATTTCCAGCGTTCCTCCGACGTACTTAAAAGGGTTCCACCCATTTCCAGCGTTCCTCTGACTTCCTCCCTCACTTAGCCGAAGGAAACAGGTCCGTTCCGTCCCCCCCCCCCCTCGCTCTCCCCTCCCTCCCCGCACCCTTTTACAAAGGAGATTAAAAGAGACCAAGAATATAAGAGGCGTGGGAAAGGGAAAAGGTGGCGTTGCCTGACTTCTTTTTCCATCCGCCTCTTCACGAGTGTTTCAACTTGGGTCATTTCTTTTGGCTTGTCTGTTTGTCTGTCTGTGTTTGTCTGTGTCTGTCTGTCTCACAGGCTCTAGAGAGAGAGAGAGAGAGGTAGGGCAATGGGTCAGTTTTCCTTCTCTCTCTCTCTCTCTCTCTCTCTCTCTCTTCATGAGTGTTTCAACTTGGGTCATACCTTTTGGCTTGTGTTTGACTGTCTGTCTGTCTCACTCAGAGGCCAGAGAGAGAGAGAGAGACAGAGGGAGAGAGAGAGAGGTAGGTCAATAGGTCATCTCTCTCTCTCTCTCTCTCTCTCTCTCTCTCTCTCTCTCTCTCTCTCTCTCTCTGCGAGTTTGGGAGATTCCCAGGGCGGGCACTACCGTGAAATGGGTGTGTCAGAAATATCGACGGTGACGCTTTGCGATGCGATATTGTTTATTCATGTTTCGGTGGCCGATTTATTGGGGGCACGAGTGAACGAACGTACTCGCATACTCGCGATTTTATTTATGTATACAGGTCAGATTTATTTAGCGTTTGTTTTTTGCTAAAAAAAGGAAAAAAAGTTTCACTTTCAAATACTTTCAACTCACGGCTTTGCAGATTTACTTTCTCTCTCGTCCAAGATCGTTTGTTGTTTCTTTTTTGTCATTGTATGTGCGTTTGTAGTGTATGTGTGTGGTCGTTTGAGTGTATTTGGGACTGCGTGCGTGCGCGCCTGGAAAAGCTTTTGGGAGTAGAGAGTTTATTTATTTATTGCCAAAAAGGCTTCACCTCCAAAATACTTTCTTCACTCACGACTCTGCAGATTGTTTGTTATTGTTTCGTGTCATTGCGTGCATGTGTGTGTATTTGTGTGTGTGTATTTGAGAGATTTGTGTGTGTGTGTGTGTGCCTGTGTAAAAGCGTGCGTGGGAGGAGAGAGAGAGAGAGAGAGAGAGAGAGAGAGAGAGAGAGAGAGAGAGAGAGCAGATCCTCCCCTGCGATGCTCCGGGAAAGCTTAAAGCGGATAGGAAGAAGAAGGGGACTTGCCCCAGCAGGGCCGGGCCGGGCCAAACTTTGGGCTGGGGTGTGTGTGTGTGTGTGTGACTGGTTAGGAGGTCCTGGGGTGAGGGAAGGGGGCTTGGCCCACCCGAAATTATCGCCAGCATCGCCATCACCCTCAGCTGACATCTGCATCATCATCATCAGTTCTAAGTCATCACTTTTGTCATCATTTTTTCTTCACTTGAGTCTGTCATGTCGTTATGAAGTGATGAATTATCACCACTTCTAGGATAATAATAATAATAATAATAATAATAATAATAATAATAATAATAATAATAATAATAATAATAATAATAACAAGACGCCATGTTCCAATAATAATCAATGAATAATAATAATAAAATAATAATAATAATAATAATAATATGACAAGGCAATGTTCCATTTGAATAAGTCCATCTTCTAATTAATAATAATAATAATAATAATAATAATAATAATAATAATAATAATAATAATAATAATAATAATAATATAATAATAATAATAATAATAATAATAATGCAGCAAAGACGCCATGTTCCATGTGAATAAGGTTCGTCTTCTAGAATAATAATAATAATAATAATAATAATAATAATAATAATAATAATAATAATAATAATAATAATAATATAACAAAGACGCCATGTTCCATGTGAATAAGGTTCAACTTCTGAGTAATAATAATAATAATAATAATAATAATAATAATAATAATAATAATAATATGACAAGGCTGCAATGTTCCATTTGAATAAAGTCCATCTTCTAGAATAATAATAATAATAATAATAATAATAATAATAATAATAATAATAATAATAATATAATAATAATAATAATAACAATACTAATATTAATAATACCATTTAAACCCAGACCCATCTCTCGACAGCAATCCGGCTATTTCGTAGAATTTTTGCACGGGTCAGCTTTCCCAGGAATAAGGTAATTTTGCATTTTTCCATCAACTGCTTTCCAGAACTAATATTTCGTTTGAGGTCATAGATGACTCAGCTTCTGAACTATAAGCTGCTATGGTTTAGACAGAGCTATGCAGAACCAGTAGCACTGGATTTCCAAGTATTCCAGCGACGGCAACGGGTCCAGATTCTGGGAAAAGCGTTCCATCTCTTCTGAGAACGCATTGCTAACCAGAGTGAATTACCCTCGCTAGGAAAAGATAGAGTTTTTTTGTATTATTATTATTATTATTATTATTATTATTATTATTATTATTATTATTATTATTATTATTATTATTCAGAAGATGAACCTTATTCATATGGAACATTGCGGCTTCGTTATATTATTATTATTATTATTATTATTATTATTATTATTATTATTATTATTATTATTATTATTATACATTCTGAATGCTACTGTGGAGAGAGCCATGGAAAATATAATAATAATAATAATAATAATAATAATAATAATAATAATAATAATTATTATTATTATTATTATTATTATTATTATTATAATTATTTTTAATATTATTATTATTATTATTAATCCGAATGCTACTGTAGACAGAGTGCGTAAGAATTAGTACTACTTTCAATGTACGTTTGTGTGTACGCTTGCGAGCGCTCGTGCACGCAGATAAAAAGACGCAATACTTTATATACTTTATATATATAAGAGATAATGGATAAAAACACGAGAAATAAATCAGATAACTTGACGGTTTAGGAAAGCAAGACAGTTGATTATTCCCAGCTCGCCATTGGGTGGCAAAGTTGACCTGTCTCAGCCTCTGGGACAACGTCTTTAGCTTTGCTGTTTTTTTAATTTCCCCAAGAAAACAAAGTAGTCTTGCCCTGCGTGAGAGAGAGAGAGAGAGAGAGAGAGAGAGAGAGAGAGAGAGAGAGAGAGAGAGAGAGAGAGAGGGGGTTTTAAAGAAAAGGAACAGAGAGAGAGAAGAGAGAGAGAGAGAGAGAGAAAGAGAGAGAAAGAAGAAATGGGGGATGCGAGAGAGAAAGAAAGAGAAAGAGAGGGAAACAGAAAAAAAATTCAAAGAGAGAGAGAGAGAGAAAGAGAGATTCAAATAGAGAGAGAGAGAGAGAGAAAGAGTTCAGAGAGAGAGAAAAGGATTCATAGAGAGAGAGAGAGAGAGAAGAGTTCAAAAGAAAAAGAGAAAAAATTGAAAGAGAGAGAGAGAGAGAGAGAGAGAGAGAGAGAGAGAGAAAAGAGGAAAGATTGAAAGAGAGAGAGAGAACCAAGGGAGGAAAAAGAGAGAGAAGCAAGCTAGAGCCAGGCTAGGCAGACAGAGAGAGAGAGAGAGAGAGAGAGAGAGAGAGAGAGAGAGAGAGAGAGCAGGAGGAGGGATCCTATCAGACCTTTTTATCGCAGAGATATAGCCGCTATCTGCCCCAACACTAAACGAATTCACTTATGTGTGGAGAGGGGAGGGGGAGGGGAAGGGGTTAAACTTCCCCCGCCTCTCGTAGTGGCTAAGATAAAGTTTGTGTGCGTTCCCGGAGATAGCATCTCTCTCTCTCTCTCTCTCTCTCTCTCTCTCTCTCTCTCTCTCTCTCTCTCTCTCAAAGCTTTGCGCATCTCGTTCGTCTGATGTTTTGTGGCTTTTGTTTATGTCCGACGGCTCAGACTTCTTCTTCTTCAGAGACTCTTTTTTAACTGATGCTGATTTTCTTGAATGTTTTTATTTTTTCACAAATAGGACGCGAAATTGTTCATTTATAATATATATATATATATATATATATATATATATATATATATATATATATATATATATATATATATATATATATAATATTATATAATTAGCTGTTTCAATCATATTTTCACTGCAATTTAAGCAATAAGCAACAGTGAAATTTCACTTTATCATTTTTTTCTGAAGATTTAATGTTGTAAACAAATGTGTTTGTGTGTTAGTGTGCGTGTGTATGTGTGCCTGAAGATGCTGACATTCCCCCACGAAAGCCTTGTACCAAAATATATAAAAATAAATAAATAAATAAAAATAAATTTCTTGACAGTGTCTAATGCACTCAGTCAGGCCAACCAGAGGTCACTGATGAAATTAACAACAATCCCACTAAAGGGTGGAAAGGGAGAGGGGGAATTAGCCCCTACCCCCCCTACCTGGTCTCTCAAGCTCTTAGATGAGACGTCCCAGGTACCTGTTCATAAAAATCTCGCCTGGTACAGGTTATGGCCACCTCTGGGGATTGGTGAAAGCAATTTTTAGGAATTTTTTTTATTAAGGCGGTCTTCCTTTGATCTCTTCCTGAGTTCTGCTGATCATGCCTGCTGCTGGGAGTGGGCGTGGGCGTGGGTGGGTTTGGTTTGGAGGTTTTTTTGTGGGTGGGATGATGTGTGGGCGGTTTTTGTGTGTGTGTGTTTTTTTGGGGGTGGGATGATGTGTGGGCGGTTTGTGTGTGTGTGTGTTTTTTGTGTGTGTGTTTTTTTGGTGTTTGTGTTTTTTGTGTTTGTGTGTTTTATTGTGTTTGTATGTCTGAGCGCGTGTGTTTTCTTGTGTTTGTGTCTGTGTGTGTGTTTTGTGTGCTTTGTTTTCTTGTGTTTTCTTGTTTGTGCGGGTGTTTTCTTGTGTTTGTGCCTGTGTGTGTGTTTTTTGTGTTTGTGTGTTCTATTGTGTTTTTCTTGTGTTTGTGTGTTCTATTGTGTTTTTGTGTTTGTGTCTGTGTGTGTGCTTTCTTGTGTGTTTGTGAGTCTGTAGTTTCCTGTGTTTATTTGTATGTATTTTCTTGTGTGTGTGTGTGTGTGTGTTTTTCTTGTGTCTATGTGTGGGTGTATTTTCTTGTGTGTGTGTGTGTGTGTGTATGTGTGATCCGTTCAAGATTTGATTGTTGTTCCAGAATTTTTGGAGGTGTAATTCAACAGTTTTATTTTGATTTTCTTATTAATGTCTAACCAGAGTGCCTTTGCACGTTTGTGTGTGTGTGTGTGGGATTTATTAAAATTTATTGAAATTTATCAAAATTTATTGTTTTATTCATTAAATAATAGCTGTCTATAACAGCTATTTTTAATAAATAATGGCTGTCTTGAACTGTCAGTTGATGACAAAATTTATGAAATTTAAGAATTCCAAAAATATCTTCAACTTCGTTCTTACCTTCGTCAGGAGACTCATCATCTCCGCCGAGCGCTCGGGCTGCTCGGGACGCAACGGCACGTCCTTGACCGCCGGATCCTCCTCCTCGGCAGCATCCCTCAGGAGGGAAGGATTGACCGCCGTCATCTCCTGCCGAAGGATTCTGGCGATCCTCTCCCTCCTCCGGATATTCTCCATGACCTGTTCCTCGAGCACCTTCCGCGGGATGTGGTCCTTGACGTGGTATCCCCGATTGCGGATCAGAGTGTCCAGCTGCTCCTGGGCCTTGCAGCCTCCGCCTTCCCCTTCTGCTGCGTCGCCGGCAGCAGCAGCGTTAGCATCAGCTGATAGAAGTTCCACGTCTGCTGCTGTCTCTCCTCCTCCTCCTCCTCCTCCTGCGTCGTCCTCGGTGGCAAAGGTGACCTCGCCCTTGGGTCTGCTGCTGAGTCTCGGCGAGGTGGCCCCAGCCACGCCCATCATCCTGCTGGTGGAGGAGGAGGAGGAAGCGGCCGCCGCAGAAGAAGAAGAACAGCAGCCCTGAGTGAGCGTCGGGGGCCCGGGTACCGCGATCTGCCGAAGGCTCGGCTGGGCCACTGTGGCCAGGGTGAGCGCCCTTCCTCCTCCAGTGGCCGCATCGAGGTCTACCGTCGTCACCGGCGGCGCCGCCGCTGCTGAAGAAGGAGAAGACGACCACTGCGGGTGATGATGCTTCTGCAGGTGCCCTCGACCGCCATATTCCTTCCCGCCGCCGCCGCCGCCGCCGTCGGCGTCGGACCCCTGCTGGCGGGGGTCTGATCCCCCTCCTCCTCCTCCTCCCCGACAGTCACGCCGCGTCCACACCCTCAGGATGGCGTCTTTGACTCCTCGCCAGGGGCCGGACTCCTCCATGGAGCCCCTGGGCCGCCTCAGCCAGCAGGCAGTGTGGCCATTGCACGGCCCGGCCGGCCACCACCACCTCTTCACCGCCTCCCACAGGACATCCCACAGCCGCGTCCTCACGGCGGCTCCTCCTCCTCCTCCTCCTCCTGAAGACTACAACAACGACAAACGCGACGACGACAAGCTGCTGGTGCTGCTGACGAAGGCGGCGACGAAGGCGGTGGTAGACCGTTTCTTCACGCTGCTGCTGCTGACGAAGGCTGAGACGACGAAGAAGACGGAGAAGAAGGAGAAGAAGAGGGAGAAGAAGGAGAAGAAGAAGTCGCGGGTATTGAGGGCCCCGACTTCAGAGGGGTTATTCATCTCAGTGGGAGTGAGGAGGAGGAGTTTTCGCGGAGGAGGAGGCGTAGGAAAGAGGAGGAGGGAGACTCTAGCATAATAGGTTGAAAAAGGGGTTCTAGAAGCACCATTTGGGGTTGGGGTGGGGGGAAAGAGAGAGGGGCGCCTCTGGACCTTGTCGCTACGCCGCTTTTCGTCGCTTATTGTCGTTGCTTTGTCCTCTTCGCTTCTCTCTTATTACTTATTATATTTACGGCGTCTGATTTCCTCCGTTTCCCTTCAACTTCGATGGCTGACGCGTAGATCGATCTCGGACCGATCTTACTTATTACTTTTTACTTATTACTTGTTACTTTTTACTTATTACTTATTATCATGACGTTTGTTTTATACTCCGTTTCCCGTAAGCTTCGATGGCTGACACGTAAACTGATTTTTACGAACCTATTTACACAAATTTACAGAAAAACATTCTACATTAATTTACACTTTTTTAAACTTTATTTTTTTTTGTTGAGCAGGATTTCATTCAAACAGCACCACTTTGAAAAAAAAAACTTTTTTTATTCCCAGAGAAATCGAAAGTGTATTTTTTTTTTTTTATTCACGAACGCTTGATAAAAGTCTTGTTAGGTTGTATGACCCCTTTTTCCAGACGGGACTTATTCTAATTATTATTATTATTAATAATAATAATTATTATTATTATTATTATTACTGATATATATCAATCACTGAACACAAAACAGGCGAGTGGGAACATTACAGACAGACGTAAAGAGACACGGAGACGGGACCCCCACAAAAATCGAGTTTTTGAGCATGTGACTGACTGACTGACTGACAAAAACAGTCAGGCTGACAGGCTGACTGTCGACAGCTGAATGACAGGCTGACAGACAAACAGACAGACTGACTAAAGTTATATATATATATAATATATATATACCACTTTGATTGAGCGCTGGCTACGATATTCTTTTTTATTTTCTCTCTCTCTCTCTTTTTTTTTTTTTTTAGCCTTCAACGGTCATAGGGGCGAGTCCTTGTCTTCGTGGAATTGGAGCTGCCCAGTCCTCGCATCATGTGGTCACGATTCCCCGGGCTGCTTCTTGTGCTTCTGCTTTTGTTGCGACCTCGAAGGCACTGACTCTTCAGACGAGGGCATGTCGGCTTTCAGGTGACTTTTGGGGCGCTGGGCAGAGGGGCTGAGGTCTTGGGTGTCATCTGGAAGGAAAGAAGAAGAAGAATTTAGGGATTTTGGTTGGCTGGGAATGTTAATGTTTTTGGCGTCAGTGGTTCAGTGTTTTTCCGTGAGGTTTTTAAGAATAGTTTTGAAGTCATGTGAGATGTTTCGTTTTGCAAACGATATTAGTTTATAAAATGTTTATACTTTATATATATATATATATATATATATATATATATATATATATATATATATATATATATATATATATATATATATATAAAGTATAAATATTCATATATCCTTCCCTAAATCTTAGTAGAAGGAAGACACATTTATTTCCGACAACGTAGAACTTTCTTCCCAATTGGAAGACACCAACACATTCAAAACCCGCCCTGTCTTCCTAGCAAGGAAAAAACCTTCTCTCCTTAACAAAAGGGTTCCAATCCCTCCAACGCAGGAAACAAAGCTCTTCTTAATAGGAGAGAGATATAACCCATTTCTCGCAAAGGGGGATTCACCCATTCTTAGAGCGGGACGCAAGTTCCTGAGATGTATGTTAGTATTACACCATTCCCGGTTTTTTTTTTTTTTTTTTTTTTTGCCACGCTCCTAGGTTAGGTTAGGTTGGGTTAGGTTAGGTTTTGCTGGGTTAGGTTAGGTTAGGTTAGGTTGGGTTAGGTTAGGTTTTGCTGGGTTAGGTTAGGTTAGGTTAGGTTAGGTTTTGCTGGGTTAGGTTAGGCTAGATTAGTAATTTTAAAGTAATTCGGGTGTGGGAAATAGGTCAGGTTAGTAATTTTAAAGTAATTTGGGTGTGGTAAATAGGTTAAGTTAGGTTAGATTAGATTAGTAATTTTAAAGTAATTTGGGCAGGGAAATAGGTTAGGTTGGTTAGGTTAGGTTAGGTGAAAATAATATATTTCAAGTAATTTGGGTGTGGGAAACACAATGAGATTATTTTCTTTTTAAATTCTTGTTAGAAAGGTCCCGGCTCTCGGTTACGTCTCGGGAAGATGCGAGCGGGAAGGTTAAGAAATTCCCTTCTTTAGAGAGAAAACCAATTTTTCACCATATTTCACAAATAGGGGTGTTTTACGTCTTACGAGGCAGCATTCGTCTTTCTTCGAAATATAACGACCTATATTACGTGCTGAGAGGCGCCGGGGTATGTTGTAAACAAGGAGAACCAGCTTTCTTTACAAAAACAGCTTTAATCTTTTACTGGGATGAGATACTTTTCGGTTACTGCAAGCATATAATCTTCTGAGTTCTTTGGTGGTAAAAAATTTATAGATGATTTGGGAGTCTTTTAGAAAATTTATTTTTTTTATTTTTGTTAGGTTTTAATGTATTTATTCTCTCTCTCTCTCTCTCTCTCTCTCTCTCTCTCTCTCTCTCGTGGCAATAAGTTTATACATAATTTGGAAGTTTTTAGAAAATTTCTTTGTTTTTATATAAGGTTTTTAGATATTTATTTCTCTCTCTCTCTCTCTCTCTCTCTCTCTCTCTCTCTCTCTCTCTCTCTCTCTCTCTCTCTCTCTCATTCTCGCATAAACACATATAAACACATGTATATATATATATATATATATATATATATATATATATATATATATATATATATATATATATACCTAATGTATATATACATATACATATACATATATATACAGTATATATACATACACATACACAAACAAAACAAACAAAGCAGTTTGCCAAACAAACCATCTCCCCACTTCTCATTAGAACCCAGACTAATCACACAAAACCGAGAATACCAGAGCATTAATCCCCCCAAAGAATGTTGGATACATCGAGGACCTTCCCCTCCACACACAAAATCCACCGTCCCCAAATTCCGGGGATTAACGTAACATGAAATCCCCTC
>NC_089765.1:11861033-11866033 GCF_040412425.1 Macrobrachium rosenbergii | reverse complement strand
ACAGTTGCTTCAAAGCTCCACATCGTTCCACATCGCTCCACCGGATGATTGCAATAAAATATTCAGTTTTCTAAACACTAGTATTTTGGTGTTATAAAATTATTACTCAATATTCGCCAGTTTTATTTCCTTCAATATTTTTTTTTTATTCTGCGTAGTGATTCATAAATTTCAGTGACGCTTACCTTTCCAGCTAAAATAGCATAGCTTTTAAAAAAATTAACTATTTTATAAGTATATATATATATATATATATATATATATATATATATATATATATATATGTGTATATATGTGTGTGTGTGTGTGTATATATATATATATGGGGTCCTTTTATTATATATATATTTGTATGTATATATATATATATATATATATATATATATATATATATATATATATATATATATATATATATATATATATATATATATATATATATATATACATACACACGAAGATTCATGATAAAATTTTCAGCTTTATAAGTAAACTCGTAGCTTTAAAACAAGACTCAAAATCATGGTTCAGTTCACAACTTTAGAAGCTTTAAAATTTGCAGTTTTATCTAAAATTCTCAAGCTGACAATTACATTCATGTCTTTATAATTCAAATCGTTACATAATGCTTAAACTAACATAATTCATATTTGTCTGAGCAAAATTTCAGTTAGGACAAAATTCGTGAATTCTTGGGAGAATGTCATAAAAAAATACGGAATTAGAGTGTCATATTATAACAAATATATTAAATTTATGTTAGCTGTGTTCAATATTCAACAAACGAAATGCAAATTCACTTAGCAAATGGATAACTATAGAGATTATTTGACAGTTTACTTTAAAAAATCACATCTAATACTCTGCAAAAACTCACTTAGACCACAACGGGACATTTTTGGTCTCGTACGCACTGAGAAACACTACCATTATTTCATATCTCTCGAGAAACAATACCATAAAGTACACACAAGGACAATGGAATTACATAAATTACATCAATACTCTGCAAAAATTCACTTAGACCACAACGGGATATTTTTGGTCTCTTACGCACTGAGAAACACTACCATTTTTTATATCTCTCGAGAAACAATACCACAAAGTACACACAGGTCACATCCACGCCTCATCCACCGGATTTTGGGGGCTATTCTCCCCGCAGTAAAAGTCGAGGAACCGTGAAATTGGGCGAGCAGATTTCGCACAGTTTATGCGCTCGGTTGGGACCCGTGTTGCTAAGGATGCGTCCATCCCAGAGTAAAACTTGTCATAAACATATGTCGGCGATTTGTTGCATACATATCTCATACGTATCACAAACCTGTTGTAAACATGTCATCAACAAATGTTGGCAATTTGTCGCTTACATATCACATACATACCAAAAATAAATTGCAAACATGACATGAACATATAATTGACAATTTTTCACCTATATATCACAAACTTGTAAACATGTCATGAACATATCTATGGCAGTTTCTTGCATACGTTTCACATACATATCACAAACAGGTTGTAAACATGTTAGTGACTGAAGTGGAGAATGAGCCTTTGGTAAATGATGGTTAATCATATGAAGCACCGTATTAGAACTGTGAACAAGTTGTTGACTTGTTTTCAACCAGTTTACAACCTGTGCGCAACAAGTTGTTGACATGAATTCAACCTGTTCGTGACTTGTATTCAACCCACTTGTGATTTGTGTGCAATAAGTTGACAACATGTGTTTATAACATGTTTTGCTGCAGTGTGGACGAACCATAACTGCGGTTCTTTTTGTAGTTATGTAAAATTGATTTAGTCTACTTATTGACATAATCCTTTTGGACGCCTGTCCATAAAATCTAGGACTTCCGTGGGTTCAGGAATTCCTTTCCCTCCTTCCTATTTCCTAAATTTTATCCTGCCTCACCTCCTCCTCTTCCTATTTTCCTCCTGAAGCCACTGGGGCACTGTCGCCTTTTGGGCTGGCATAAAAGTCAGTAACCACCAGTAAATGGCGTGCCTTTAAAAACCTTTTGAAAAGACACAGTGACTCTACCGAAGAAGCCTTGCCCTGAACGGCCCCAACAGACTCTGTTCTATTACTCTAAATAATTCTACTCTTCTGAGTAAGAGCAATTTTAGACCAGTTTTATTTATCTTTTCTATATTTAGTTTTATTGTCGTGGGTTTTACTTAGTGACTGGTTTAATTTTTACTTTGTTTCGTCACGATGATAAGAAAAATCGATTGTCATTTGAAGAAGTCTTTGAATAACTGTATATCTTATACAGCCATTGTCAAGCGAGCATCTTTGTTGACAAATATACATGAGTTAATGAATCTATCATCTATTTATCTGTGCTGTGAGCTAAATCCCTACTTAAGCAAAAGATTACAAAACCTAAAACAAACACACACACACACACACGCAGTCACCGAGAGAAAGGAAGGAGTCAGCCAGCCCAGTTCGGCACAGAAATATGCAAGTAGACCGAAAAGACACGCAGAGCAACGCCAGAAAATATACACGCTCATAAATAACGGAGCAATGGGCCGTTCAGAGTTTGGGTTCCCGGAGAGTTAGTAGTAAAAAAGTCACATTGAGAGGAAGGAGAGACAGGCAGGTCTCTCGACAATGACCGGGAGACACGTGGCCTTGCCACACACACACACACACAGAAAGAGAGAGAGAGAGAGAGAGAGAGATGGTACGTTATAGAACTGGCTCTGGTACAAATACATATGTTGGTCTGTAAAACCAACTATTTAATCTTTCCTTAATGGCAAAAGAAGAGAGAGAGACGGTACGTTATAGAACTGGCTCTGATACAAATACATATTTGAGTCTGTATATCCAACTAATAATCTTTCCTTAATTACTAAATAGGAGAGAGAGAGAGAGAGAGAGAGAGTGGGTACATATAGAATTGGCTCTCTCTCTCTCTCTCTCTCTCTCTCATACCCATACGTGTGCGTATGTATATCCTACAATTTACCTGTTTTGATTGAGAGAGAGAGAGAGAGAGAGAGAGAGAGAGAGAGGAGCGTAATATGTTACAGTATTGGCTCTCTCTTACACATACGTATTCCCAGTAATCAGAGAGAGAGAGAGAGAGAGAGAGAGAGTTTTAGATTGCCCAGGAAACCAGTCTACTAATCTAAGAAGAAGAAGAAGAAGAAGAAGATGAAGATGCATTACCAGGCCATCTTCTGGAAGCTGAAGATTCATCTCGTTTCATCCCCTTGAAAAAAAAATATTTAGGGGGAGATGCTCTTAGCTCTTGTAAGGCCTGCTGAGTGTGCCCCAAGTTTGTGTGTTTGTGCATGTTTGTAGATACGCCTGTTTTTGCCAGGTGAGGGATGTGTTTGTGTATGTTTATATGAATGTCTGCAATGTTTGTGAACAGAGAAATCCAGTCTGTGTTTGTGTAAATGTCTGTGATTCTGTGCATGTTTGTAGAAGACATGTTTGTTTATACGTGTGTGTATGTTTACGCATATGTCTGTGAATACGTTCATGTCAAGATGAAAGATGGAGTACTGTATTTGAGTCTGTAAGCTTGGGACCTCGTTGATGTCTGTTTTTGCGTGTCTGTGCGTGTCTGTATGTGTGTACGTGCACAAGTGAGGAAACGCATCACCATGATATCTCACAAACAGGTGGTGAGGAAAGAATTCTTTTGCCAAGGTTACAAGAAGAGTTTAATCTCGTGGTTTTTATTAGTTTTCTGTAAAAGAAAACTATTGTGCCGGCTTTGTCAGTCCGTCCGCACTTTTTTCAGTCCTCGCTTTTTCTGTCCGCCCTCAGATCTTATAAACTGCTGAGGATAGAGGGCTGCAAATTGGTATGTTGGTCATCCACATTCCAGTCATCAACCATACCAAATTGCAGCCCGCTAGCCTTAGTAGTTTTGATTTTATTTAATGTTAGCCATAATCGTGCGTCAGCCAACGATATAGGATAGGCCACCACCGTGCCGTGGTTAAAGTTTCATGGGCGGCGGCTCATACAGCATTATACCGAGACCACCGAAAGATAGATCTGTTTTCGGTGGCCTTGATTATACGCTGTACAGAAAACTCGATTGCGCAGAAGAAACTTCGGCGCATATTTTACTTGTTTCTCAATGAACTGAAAGATTCTTTTAAAGTTTTAGGTGTCATTCATAAAAATAACATTTGATAAGTGAACTAATTTTATGAAATTTTTGTTTCTGGATTGTGAATGATTACAAGAAAATGCTTTTTTAGCAGTTTTTTTAGGGGTTATGACAATCAATATCTCTGGCATTTTTTTTCAGCATGCGTAAAAAGGTACATGAGAAAGTGATTTTTTAATATTTTTAATATTTTCTTTTTCATTTTATTTTATTTTTTATGCATATAATATATATATATATATATATATATATATATATCATTTTATTTTATATATATATATATATATATGTATATATTATGTTATATATATATATATCTACATTATATATATATATATATATATATATATATATATATATATATATACATTTATATATATATATATGTTTATTTATATATATATTTATATATATACATATATACACACACATATGTATATATATTTATAATACATACAGTACATATACATATATATCCCATCCATAATAAGAAAAACATAATCCCAGAATCACGCAAACAAAAATAATTACTATCTAAAAATCCTCATCACTAACCCTCCATAACATTGAAGAAGTTTAACCTATCATACGTAAAACCAGGTGAGGTGGACGATTGGGGCGGGTGGGGAGAATAGACCTGGGGCAATGGAGGTGTCCCAAAGGGGGTCATAGGGCGGGGGCTAAGAACCCTGTTAATTAAGAGCCTAAGTTCATCTCCAATATTCGATGGCTCTCTAGGGAAAGTTCGGAGGTCCGTAATGTATGGGTAGAGATGGATCTCTCTCTCTCTCTCTCTCTCTCTCTCTCTCTCTCTCTCTCTCTCTCTCTCTCTCTCTTACACATCTCGTA
>NC_089765.1:11803533-11856033 GCF_040412425.1 Macrobrachium rosenbergii | reverse complement strand
ATATATAGAAAACCAATAAGTCACGCAATATAAAACAAATATAATGCTTATTTGAAAAAATATGATTCACTTACAAGACATATAAATCAGCCTTACAAATATTGAACCATATCAGACAAATGGTTCTCTAGCAATTATTGTTGCATAACTATGCATAATATCTCACTGGGACTTGTAAATGTGAATTTCACAATATAACTGGCACTCTTTCCTTCTCTGTGTGACAATCTAATTTAAAATCGTTGTAGATAATTTGGAACAATTATCTTTTTTAATTTTATCATCATAACACCAACACAAGTTATCAGTCATTATCATTAATCTGTTTCTGATAATATTAAGAGGCAAGGTTTGACGTCTGTCATACTTAAGGCTGACGGCTGTCAGTCATAAAGATTGGAGGATATTTGAAATGACAGGAACAGATATATATATATATATATATATATATATATATATATATATATATATATATATATGTATATATGTGTATATATATATATATATATATATATATATATATATATATATATATATATATATATATATATATACCTATAAAATGTATCTAGACAATTTTGTATTGGCAATGTTACTGAGATCAACCTTTGGTTTGATAAGAATAATCTTATTATATTGCTTTTTCAAATTTTGCATAATTAAAAAAATGTTTCTCACTTGCAGTATAAATATGTATGAGTGATTTGTCTTATACACATTATGAATATCATATCAATTTTTTCTATATATTTTGTCAAAAAAAACACAATACAAATTGACAGAAATGGACGGAAAATACAGTCAATTTCAAACAGATTTTTTCGTGTGACAGTTTTGAGAAAACTCTGTCACGTAAATTGAAAATTAACTCGTACACATTATTTGATAGCATACCATCACTTGCCACCTACGTCCCTTAAAATCGTCCTTTCTCCTACGTCAAAAAGGGCAGAGCATAAACGTTACACTGGCTATAATATACGCTTGCCTAATCCGTTCATTACGTAAATAAACACTTTTAGTGTGTTTAAAACTTCAACCAACTGGGTGGGTGGGGCGTCTTTGCAAAGATAAGCACAATAAAATTATTCGTATGCAAATTAGCTTGTTTGTTTAATGACGGTTTAACTTTTTGGGAAAACCAGGTGCTTGGGAAGGGGGGGGGCGCGAGAAGTGGTTAAATGAGGTTCATTTTTGTAGGATTTTTGGTCAAGGGTCTGCTATTTTAGTTGAGCTAAATGCTTGTGAAGTTTTTTTCCAGTGTTTGTCTTTCAAAAACAACTGAAGTTAGCAAAAAAAATGGTAAATATCTGTTCAATTTCTGAAATGCTAAATGTCCTCTCTCTCTCTCTCTCTCTCTCTCTCTCTCTCTCTCTCTCTCTCTCTCTCTCTCTCTCTCTCTCTCTCTCTCTCTCTCGCTGAAAAACAAGAAAATTAAATACATAAAAACTTCATTTGAAGTGAAGTTTTTCTGTGTGTAAGTTTCTTTCAAAAAAAGTTTTGATATGTATGTACAAAAAGTTCCAGTGTTTTTGCAACTAAAAAAAGGTGTTCTTTTTTACAATTACAGAAAGTTCAAGTTTTTTTGCAACTACAGAAAGATCCAATTTTTGCAACTACAAGAAGTTCCAATTTATGGAAACTACAGAAAGTTCCAATTTTTGCACGTACAAAAAGTTCCAGCTTTTGCGACTACAAAAAGTTCCAATTTATGGAAACTACAGAAAGTTCCAGTTTTTGTATTTTTCAGAAAGTTCCAATTTTTGCAACAACAAAAGTTCCAATTTATGGAAACTACAAAAAGTTCCATTTTTTGCAACTTCAAAACTTCCAATTTATGGAAACTACAAAAAGTTCTAATTTTTTTGCAACTACAGAAAGTTCCATTTTTTAACTACAAAAAGTTCCAGATTTTTCCCCAATTTCTGGAATAGCTGACACTTACAAAGAGGCCTATTTTTCATCTAAAATGGAATTCAAAAACCACAAGAGGCCTATTTCTCGAAAATATTCTTTTCAAAGTCAGCCCAAAAAGTTCCGAATTTTTTTAAACTACAAAAACTTACAGAAAACTCAGTTTTAAAAACCCACAGTAGGCCTATTTCACTAAAATATTCTTTCCAGAGTCAGTCCAAAAATTATATTTTATTGTTTCAAGAAATTTCATGGCCTTAAAATTCCCTTTATTGTCAGATGTTTCCTGAGGGAACTGGTTGACGTTCGTATGCAACATTCATAGTATTTTCTCTGGGGTGAAATATAAAGGTGAGGTCTCTCTCTCTCTCTCTCTCTCTCTCTCTCTCTCTCTCTCTCTCTCTCTCTCTCTCTCTCTCTCTAGCTATGTATTTAGCCATGTATCTCTCTCTCTCTCTCTCTCTCTCTCTCTCTCTCTCTCTCTCTCTCTCTCTCTCTCTCTCTCTCTCTTTAGTCATGTATCTATCTACCTTTTTCAACATCTCTCTCTCTCTCTCTCTCTCTCTCTCTCTCTCTCTCTCTCTTATTCATGCATGTATCTATAATTTTTTACCTCTCTCTCTCTCTCTCTCTCTCTCTTTAGTCATCTCTCTCTCTCTCTCTCTCTCTCTCTAGCCATTTATCTATATATCGTTTTCGACATTCTCTCTCTCTCTCTCTCTCTCTCTCTCTCTCTCTCTCTCTCTCTCCTGCCGTCAGTACACTGTCATACGTAGCTTTAAGCATCATCAGAAAAGTCACAAATCACTTGCGAATGAGACGTATCTTGGCTTGACGTATCTTCCTAATTTAAGACCTCAGTCGTAAAGATCATTATATTGAATCAAACTGAGATCATTATATTGAATCATTCTGAGATTATCATATTTTTTCATCGTGGCTTGTGATCACTATTCGTGATGGATGGTGATGAGTTAATGTGAATTTTATCTTATTTTGTCTGTTCGTAATGGTATGACGTTTTGTGACGTAATCCTGTTGTATAATGTGCTGGTATAATTCATTATTTTATGATTTTAAAACGTTGTAATTTCAGCCTGCAGTGCTCAGCTCATCAGTGTGGATTGTGGTTATTCATTGTACGTACATTGAAGAGCTTTTTTTTAAAAAGAATGACTGGCTATTGAATAGCAGTCATGTAGTATAATGATTGCTTTTGAATTTTATTATAACGATGACACACTGAATGTATTCTCGAAGTTGATAATGAATTCCTTTGAAAGATAATTTTATAATGTACGGTTGCTCTTTTTAAGATTAACAGGCTGTATAAAGGCTAGTCACGTAGTATAGTGATTGCTAGATAATTTCATTATAACGATGATGCATTGTGAAATGCAGACTTATCAATTTCTGGACATATTCTTGAAGTTGATAATGAATTCGCTTTGAAAAATAATGCTGCAATGTACGATTGTATCATATAATGATTAAGAACCTCCTTACAATGATTTTTCATTTTGTAAAACGAAGTCGGTTTACTGTGTAGGAAAATTATTACAATATGAATACCATTACGACTCATCATACGAAATAATGATATAATGACTGCTACAGTGACAAGTGACAGTTTACAAAATAACTGCAATATGAATTAAATATTTTATTTACACAACTTTCCAGCCACTCATCATACGATATAATGATATAATGACTGCTACAATGACAAGTGACGTTTATCAAAATAATTACTTAGGAAATTCAAGATTTTATTTACACAACTCACCAATTGAAATCATGATGCTTCATCTTACGATATAATGATATAATGACTGCTACAATGACAAGTGATGATTAACAAAATAATAACAGTGTGAACTAATATTTTATTTACACAACTCTCCATTCAAAATTACGACTCATCATCATACGACATAATGATATAATGACTGCTACAATGACAAGGAGATTATCCGGCAGAATAAAAAATCCCTTTGATGTTGATTACATTCCGGGATTAACGGATAATCCCACTTTGAAATCCCCACCAACGCCCCTCTCTGATTCCGTCGTATAATGAGAGCCACGGAGGAGATTCCCCAACGGAAGTGAGAGTGGAAGAAAAATGGTGATGATAATGAATAATGATTGTGAACATGATAATGAATAATGATAGTGAATATGATAATGATGGTGAAGTATGATGAAGGATGATGATCACTGATTATGTTTATATGGTGATTAGTTGTTTATTCATCTAATTATAATGAGTAATACATGAATGAACTGGATAGTGAATTTATGTTGATGATGGTGAAATAATGAGTGATGATGATGATGAGAGAGAGAGAGAGAGAGAGAGAGAGAGAGATTTTCAAACAGCGATAGAGAGACAGAGATGGAGAAAGATTTCAATCTACGAAAGAGAAAGATATTTCCAGGCTACGAGAGGGAGAGAGAGAGAGAAGAAATATATAGGAGAATGGTTTGGAAACAGAAATGCTATCACTCTGAAGAGATAAGGAAAGGAATGATTGATGAGTTGCAGTGGGGAAGCGGAAATGAGAGAGAGAGAGAGAGAGAGAGAGAGAGAGAGAGAGAGAGAGAGAGACGATGCAGATAGGAGAATGATTGATGACGGAATAGCGGAGAAAGAGAGAGCTTTCAGAATTTCGGAAGATGAAAAAATCAGCCGTTTTTTGACAGACGTACGGACAAATAGTAAAATCAGCTGTTTTTTGACAGAGACAGAGAGTAAAATCATGTGTTTTTACAGACATTAAAATCAGCTGGTTTTTGACAGAGACAGTGAAATCATCATTTTTTTTTTGACAGACTGTCAGCTAGTAAAATCAGCTGGTTTTTTTTTTTTTTTACAGATAAACAGTAAAATCAGCTTTTTTTTGACAGACAGGCAGCCAGCAATCAGCTGTTTTTGACAGACAGGCAGCTAGTAAAATCAGCATTTTTTTTTTTTTTGAGACAGGAACATCAACTGTTTTTGACAGACAGACAGAAAGGCCGACAGTAAAATCAGCTATTTTTTGACAGATACAGACAGACAGGGAAAATGGACAGATGATTTGCCCAAATTAAAGGTTCCTTTTAAATATATAATTATGAATAATAATTGAGTCTTTCGTATGGACCTAAAAACGTCAATATGAAAATTAGGAAACAGGAATATTCCTAAACATTCTTTATTTATGATAAAAATATATTAATTTGAAATTATTTCTATTATTGCTATTTATATAAAATAATGCAAAATCTCCACAAGTCACTAAACCCAGAAATTTAAAACAAATAATTATTTAAAACATTAAAACTACTTAAAATCACGACTCAAAATATTATGTAATAATTACTATTTAAATAAAATATTACAAATTCTTCACAAGTCACTAAACATTAAAATACATTAAACAAAAAAAAATTGTCTAGAATATTAAAATTGATTGAAATCACGGGTCGAAATATTACAGGCATTTTTGGTCCTCCCCCAAAATCGTTCGCCCGCCCACCGGCGCATTTGGACACATTACTTTGGGCCTGGTTAAAAAAAATTTAAAGAAAAATGTCCCAATAAATTGGGAGACGAGTTCGAGGAACCGCGGAACGTTTTCGGGAATCAAACGTAGCGTTTTTGTGTTATTTTTAAGCGTTTTCAAACGTTTGTGAGTTCATTTTTTTAGGGATGGTAGATCTCTCTCTCTCTCTCCTCTCTCTCTCTCTCTCTCTCTCTCTCTCTCTCTCTCTCTCTCTCTCTCTCTCTCTCTATATATATATATATATATATATATATATATATATATATATATATATATATATATATATATATATATATATATATATAGATAGATATATATATATATATATATATATATAAATATTTACATATTCATGCATATGTTATATATGTATGTATATGTGTACATATGTATATTTATTTATTTATAATGCATACTTTTACCTACAAATGTTCGCCCAAATCGAGAGAGAGAGAGAGAAAGAGAAAGACATTAACAGATTTCTCCCTCGAGCCTAAATATACGCAATCCCTTTAACATCACGAACGATAAATCCCAAATCTGCTGCTTTTGCCAACAAGGAAATCCCATTCACAAAAAAAAAAAAAAAGACCCAAAGTGACGTCACGAAGAAGGCCGTGACGTCACGAGGAGGGCAGTGACGTCACGCTAAGAGAAAGCATTGACGTATCTATTTTATTTTCGCTCCTGACAAAGTCACTACGAACTTGCGATTATGAATAATTAATTAATAATTAATTAATTATGTCTGCTGCGTGAGAGATAATAAGAGATAATTATTATCATCATTATTATTGCCTCAGTCGATGGGAAATGATTATCGGAGATTGGATAATCGAGATTATCCAGATTATTTTTGTCGTCTTCTGTCAGTCTGTGATTGCGCGCTGGTTTGAGAAATGGGAGTTTTGTGGGACCTGAATTATTCGGGTGATCATTGGTAAGATTCTCTCTCTCTCTCTCTCTCTCTCTCTCTCTCTCTCTCTCTCTCTCTCTCTCTCTATATATATATATATATATATATATATATATATATATATATATATATATATATATATGTATATAAAATTTATATATATACATGTATTTATATATAAAATTTATATAAATATATATATATATATATATATATAAATATAAATTATATATATAAAACTTTTTATAGATATTCTATAGGCATCTGTATAAGTATATGTATATGAACGTGTATGCATGTGTGTGTTTAAGTGCATTTATATATAGTTTATTGATGATATATAAATATACATGAAATATGCATGTACATACTTGTTTATATTTGTATGTATGTATGTACATATACATGTGAATGTATATGTATGTATGTATGTATATACATATATATGCAAATACATATAAATGTATGTGTATGTATTACACATCATTAATCTACAGTACAAATACACAATTTAAATCAGTACGTATTTAAAAGTGACGGAAGAATAAAGAGAGGTAAATGATAATAAAAATATGATCAAAGAACCTGAGGAGGAGCTGAATACATCAAAGGACAAGAGAGAAAAGGAAATAGAGAGAGAGAGAGAGAGAGAGAGAGAGAGAGAGAGAGAGAGAGAGAGAGAGAGAGAGAGAGAGAGAGAAGACCGTCTCACACACTAACAAAAAATTACGAAGAAAAGAAACCGCTGTCAGACAACAAAGGAATCAAAGAATGCAAAGAATGATGCCTTGTGTGCGTGAGAGAGAGAGAGAGAGAGAGAGAGAGAGAGAGAGAAAAGAGAGAAAAGTTACTGGGGGTGCCTGGCGAAAGAGAAGCTGTGTATTTTCGGCAACAAATTTAGGAGCAGGAAAATGCACAGCGTCAGATGGGAAGGGGGGGAGAGAGAGAGAGAGAGAGAGAGAGAGAGAGAGAGAGAGAGAGAGAAGCGTTATGATAGAAAGGAACTGAGTAAGGAGGAGGAGAGAGCTAGAGAATAGACGAGGAAGGAAAGGAAAAGAGATTGAGAGAGAGAGAGAGAGAGAGAGAGAGAGGTTGATATAATGAAAAGAGTAAGAAAAAAGATTAAGATAACGAGAGAAGAGGTGAATAAAGGAAAGAAAAAATGTGAGACAAGGACACCAAAAATACCACCAAGTAATTACGAGAAGAAGAAGAAGAAGGAGTAGACAGAAACTGGCAATAATTAAAAAGGAATAAGGACTAAGCAAAGAAAAAAAATGAAAAAGGAATGAATAAAATACAGATTATTCAAAGCCATGCAAGAACGAAAACAGAGAAATGTAAAAAAAAAAAAAAAAATAAGTAACATTACCAAGAAATCTTAACCCGAGAAAAAACATCTTGGGATTTCAACCCAAACAGAGACGGCTTCCGATAAGCAACACTCAGGCACATTAAAACAGTCACGTGTGCACACACACGTGAATGATAACGTACACGCAGTTGGATAAGCAGCACGTTTGAGTATTCTACACATACACAGCTACACGCATATACACATATCTGTACACGCCTTTTACACGGCACTCAGAAGACGTGTGTCGTATATTTTTGCTCTTTTCAGAATCTCGTCAAGATGGAAATTGAATTTTGAATTTATCCTTTTTTTATATAGATTTTGGGAACTGAATTTTGAAGTTTTTTTAAGTTTTGTACTTGTTATAGATTTTGGAAATTAAATTTTGAAGTTATTTTAAATTTTTATACTTGTTATAGATTTTGGAAACTTAATTTTGAGTTTTGTCTGAAGTTTTTTCCCCTTGTTATAGAATTTGGAAATTGAATTTTGAGTTATTTCTGAAATATTCCCTTGTTATACATTTTGGAAACTGAATTTTGAGGTTTTGTCTGATCTTTTTTCCTTGTTATAGATTTTGGAAATTGAATTTTGAGCTTTGTCAGAAACGTTTTACTTGTTATAGATTTGGAAACTGAATTTTGAATTTGTTCTTAATTTTTGTACTTGTTATAAATTTTGGAAACTGAGTTTTGAGTGCTGTTTAAATCATCTTACTTGTATAGATTTAATATTTGTAAATTCAACCATTACTGAATTTTTTTACTTTTTATAGAAGTGGTAATGATAAATTTAACCATTACAGAAGCTATAGAAAACTAGAGGATATTATTACCCAAGTATAAACAGTTGTATAGCATTGGTGGAAAATTATTATTATTATTATTATTATTATTATTATTATTATTATTATTATTATTATTATTATTATTATTATTATTATTATTATTATTAACAGAACATGAACCCTATTCATATGGAATAAATAACAACAGATAAAAAGAAATTTTGCAAGAACAGTTATCGAGAAATCTTTTTACGTGATATGGGCAAATAAAATCCCAGTTTGCATAAAAGAAATGGATAAAATTAAGTCAGTTAGACAGGATTGAAAAATATTAAGAAAGTTAACGAATTGGAAATCTGCTTAGAGAATATTAACCTTACTGAATAAATAACAATGAAGTGATTAGATTGTAGAATTTAACTTGATAAGAAGTAATATGTTCCGTGCCAGTACATAAACAGTAAGTAAGATAGACAAGTTTTTCCTACAATCCAGTGAAGAACTTCCCCAAATATGAGGTAAAAAGGAAAGAGATTCATATTAAGGGAAAGAGTTCTTGATATCTTTGGGTAAGGGCAAATGATCTTTGGATGTGAAAACTTTGGGAGCCAGGAAAAAGGTTTGGGAATAAAACGCAAACTTGCTAGCGTCTAGTTCAGTGACTTTTTATTGTTAATGAGGTGTGATATGTGTTTTTTTTTTTTGGGGGGGGAGGGGGGGGTGTGGGTGTGGGAGGCAGGGACATTGCTATCGACAGTCTAGTGGTAAGAGAACTGGTCACTGATGTCTGAGGTGGGTTCTGACTTTCTGCCCTCTGTCAGTTTGAGTCCACTTGTCAGAATAAAAGATTTCACTGTAATGTGATGAAAATTCATATGTATATATATATATATATATATATATATATATATATATATATATATATATATATATATATATATATAAAGAGAGAGAGAGAGAGAAAGAGAGAGAGAGAGAGAGAGAGAGAGAGAGAGAGAGAGAGAGAGAGAGAGTTCTCAGTAGACGTTTGTCTCAAGAGTGACTTTCTCCGATAATTCACTCTTCTTGTCTTGTCACCAAAACGATATTCCTTCACATTTCTGTAACAATCGAAACATATTTTACAATTATCAATAACAATCTGTAAATAATTATCAACTTCATGCATATAATTATGCTCCAAGCTCACAAACATCACGTTTAAACTTAACAAGCAATTGGAACCTGTTCCTATGCATACTAGAGGAACATTTGAAATTGGGGGAACTCTTTGTCCCCTACAAACAAACCATTTACTATTCATAGCCACAATTCATAGACACTATCAATTTCCTCTAGAGGACCTAATGACATAGATAAAGTAGGGGATGACGCCAGATAAGGCAGCCTATAATGAGTCATTATAACGACGCTAGGGTGAAGGTCTCATTATACACTACAGGAAGATTTCGAAGGGAATTCGGGCGGTTTTATAAAGTGGTGTACTGTGATTTTGGAAAGTGTGTGATGCATATGCTAGGTTAGTCCAGTTTGTTCATTTATTTTTTTTATTGTCTAATAGCTGATCTCTTCTTTTTGTGTTTTCTTTTAACTTCTGTTACTTACTTCATGTGAATGCCGTATTTTTTGGAAGCTTGAATTTCAAGTCAGTGGCCCCTGTGGTGGGCTTGTTCCATATGAATAGGGTTCATCCTCTGAATAATAATAATAATAATAATAATAATAATAATAATAATAATAATAATAATAATAATAATAATAATAATAATCTGAATTAAATTGGTCTATTTAGGATTTCAAAAGACGCTATTTATTTATTTTTACCAGCTTTTACAATGATTTTGAAAGGTTTAATCTGACTACCCTAAATATATAAATTATGAATATTGATATATGTATATATATATATATATATATATATATATATATACATAAATATTTATATATATATATACATAAATATTTATATTATATTATATATATTATATATATATACTATATATATATATATATATAAATATTATATATATATATATATATATATATATATATATATATATATATAATATATATATATATATATATATATATATATATATATATATATATATATATATATATATATATATTTATATATATGTATGTACTATATGTATATATATATATATATTAACCTTTAATGTTTCAAATATCTTGTTTCAAGTATCACAATTTGAGGAGTTTGAAGATTTTCAGGTGTCTTGTTTAAGAGTTACGCATATAGATTTGTGCCAGGATTTCGAAAGAAAGATTGAACATAATTTAGAACATAATCAAGATTTCGAAGAAACTAAACAAATAAAATATTGGGGCATTATCAATATTTCTGAGGGCAAAAACTTTATGACAAACAATTAAGAATCTCCCAGTCAATGTCCTAGTCTTTTTCTGCTGATTGTTCAACTTGAATTTGAGCCAGTATTGCACAGAACTGTTATAAGAATGTTATCACGCTTACAAAAGCCATAATTTTTTAGTTTTCTGTAAAAGAAAACTATTGTGCCGACTTTGTCCGTCCGCTCTTTAATCTGCCCGCACTTTATCTGCCCACCCTCAGATCTTAAAATCTAATGAGGCTAGAGGGTTGCAAATTGGTATGTTGATCATCCACCCTCCAGTCATCAAACATACCAAATTTCAGCCCTCTATCCTCGGTAGTTTTTATTTTATTTAAGGTTAAAGTTAGCTTCTGGCAACGATATAGAATAGGCCACCACCGGGCCGTGGTTCAAGTTTCATGGGCGGCGGCTCATACAGCATTATACCGAGACCACCGAAAGATAGATCGATTTTCGGTGGCCTTGATTATACGCTGTAGTGGCTGTACAGAAAACCCGATTGCGCCGAAGAAACTTCGACGCATTTTTTACTTGTTTATCATTATTATTGATGGCAACGTACAAAAAAAACTACGAATAGTATCATTTGAAACGTGAAGTCTGACAATGGTAATATTATCTTTTTGTTGCATTCAGTTTCCTGGTAAAAGAGTCTTAAAAAGTACTCTGTCAGCGCAACAATAAAGTGTCCAAAAATATGACAGAATATTAATCTTTAGTTATCGTTTTTTTTTGGGGGGGGAAGGGGGACGGAAGTGGGCTTTCCTACGCCAGCAACGGATTTAGAAGGATGAAGGTACAATGCTACTCTGAGAGAGAATATGAGTTATTGAAATATGATGTCATACAGCTTTTCATAAAAATGAATTCAATTCGTCACAATATTTAAATGCTGATTTGTTATGCTGAATCTCTCTCTCTCTCTCTCTCTCTCTCTCTCTCTCTCTCTCTCTCTCTCTCTCTCTCTCTCTCTCTCTCTCTCGTCAACTAGGCATTGTATATATGTATATCTGTATCGGTGAACTGTATACGAAAGAGGGAAAGATTTTATCTCCAGTAATTCTCTCTCTCTCTCTCTCTCTCTCTCTCTCTCTCTCTCTCGTCAATTATGCATTGTATATATGTATATCTATATCCGTGAATTGTATACAAAAGAGAGAAAGAATTTATCACCATTAGGTCTCTCTCTCTCTCTCTCTCTCTCTCTCTCTCCATCATCATCATCAGCTACGTCGTGAAAATTTATGCATTTATTCCAGTCTACTAAGTGGCCAAAATACGCGTTACATTCATGACAGATATTCCGGGGAATGCCCGAATCTGGAAAAACGTTACCGTTTTGTTTTTATATAAACGCTTGTGTCGGGAATAATGAGTCAGTTTCGCACGACAGACGATGGGGTTATTAGTTTTAATTCCGTTAATCTGCTTTTTTATATATAATCGTCTTGGTCAAGTGGAAAAGAGAGAGAGAGAGTGAGAGAGGTGTTATGTATATATACATAGGCTATATGTATATATATATATATATATATATATATATATATATATAGAGAGATAGATATAGTTAGGTTATATATATATATATATATATATATATATATATATATTTATATATATATATATATATATATATATATATATATATATATATATATATATATATAATATATATATATATATATATAGAGAAATATAGGTATACTGGAAGAAATCTCCCTCTTTATATATTATTAGGGATATATATATATATATTGATATAGACAGAGAGAGAGATAGTTGAGAGAGAGAGAGAGAGAGAGAGAGAGAGAGAGAGAGAGAGAGAGCAGATCTTGGCCTACTAGAAATAATTTCTCTACTCATTTGTCATTGTTCACGGATATATATATATATATATATATATATATATATATATATATATATATATATATATATATATATATATATATGCATATATACATACATATACAAAAAATAGCTGACAAAAAGAGAGAGAGAGAGAGAGAGAGAGAGAGAGAGAGAGAGAGAGAGAGAGAGTATCCCTTTCAATGAAAAATAAACCAAACCTGGACACTCGGTCATGCACCTCAGAAGTGATATTAGAACCTTCAAGAATTTCTTCTTAATTATCTGCCTGCCGGAATGTTCTCCGGAGTTACCTTACTCAACCCGGTCAGGAATCGATGTAAACCACATTAGAGCGGGTTCTCCCCAGCGCTAAACTATTTAAGGATGGTTAGTCATTAAGGAGCTATACACCCGGCTCCCGGTCAGATTTCTACACATTAATCGAGACGAGAGAGAGAGAGAGAGAGAGAGAGAGAGAGAGAGAGAGAGAGAGAGAGAATTGCCAACCAAGACTTAGGATTTGTTGTCACTTCGTGGGTAACTCAGAGAGAGAGAGAGAGAGAGAGAGAGAGAGAGAGAGAGAGAGAGAGAGAGAGAGAGATTTACAGTACTGCAGTTTTCCACGCATTAAAATTCATTCTGTTCTGTGCATTCATTTTACAGTAAGCCCATACAGGGTTATAGCAAATCAAATCAGCTGTGCAGCCATTCCCGACCCGGAATTAATTTCGTTGTTTTAGACAAAACTGGCAACAAGATCTTTAAGGGTTTCAGGTTGTTTTATGTTTTCAAACCAAAATTAACAAGATCTCTTCTACAGGTCTGCCAGGAAAAGCTAATTTTGTTGTCAAACCAAAATTGACAACCAGACTTGCCTATAGGTTGGTCAGGCCAAGCTAATTTTGTTGTCAAACCAAAATTGACAACAAGATCATGCCTACAGGTCCGTCAGGCAAAGCTAATTTTGTTGTCAAACCAAAATTAACAACAAGATCTTGGCTACAGGTTTATCAGGCAAAGCTAATTTTGTTGCCAAACCAAAATTTGACAACTAAGATCTTGCCTACAGGTTTGTCAGGCAAAGCTAGTTTTGTTGTCAAACCAAAATTGACAACAAGACCTTGCTTACAGGTCTGTCAGGCAAAGCTAATTTTGATGTCAAGCCAAATTTGACAACCAGATCTTTCCTGCAGGTCTGTCAGGCAAAGCTAATTTTGCTTTCAAACCAAAATTGACAACAAGATCTTGCCTACAGGTCTGTCAGGCAAAGGCAAAGCACATTTTGTTGTCAAACCACAACTGACAACAAGATCTTTCCTACAGGTCTGTCAGGCAAAACAAATTTTGTTGTCAAACCAAAGTTGACAACAAGATCTTGCCTACAGGTCTGTCAGGCAAAGCAGATTTTGTTGTCAAACCAAAATTGACAACAAGATCTTGCCTACAGGTCTGTCAGGCAAAGCAAATTTTGTTGTCAAACCAAAATTGACAACAAGATCTTGCCTACAGGTCTGTCAGGCAAAGCAGATTTTGTTGGCAAACCAAAATTGACAAGATCTTGCCTGCAAGTCTATCAGGCAACGATTCACAACACGGAATTAATTTTGTTGTTTAGACAAAATTGAAAACAAAATCTTGCCCATAGAAACTGAAACTTGCTCCGAGATCCCCTTGCACCGGGGTGCCTTATGCCATCACTCAAGGGCTGTACCATAACAAAACTATATCATTTAACCCTCAAACTTGTCATACGTTTAATGAGGTTGCCCTTGCTTGCCAAACTTGCCGGAATATCTCGCTGGCAAGAGCGACAACTTGCCTCCGCTGACTGGAATCGATGAGTAAGAGAAAAGGAAAAATATAAGTGGGTCCTGCTTGGTGCGTTCCCGAAATCTGGCCCACGGAAGCCATGGGTATGATGATGATGGAGGAGGAGGAGGAGGAGAAGGGAAGGAGGAGGAGTAAGAGAAGACCTACTTCTTCTTCTGCTTCTTCTTCTTCTTCTTCTTCTTCTTCTGTTGCCTAAGCTGAGAAAGTGGGTCAATGGGAATTGCTTCTCTCTCTCTCTCTCTCTCTCTCTCTCTCTCTCTCTCTCTCTCTCTCTCTCTCTCTCTCTCTCTCTCTCTCTGTTCGTACTCAGTTGCAGGAATTACGAGTCATTTGCAGCTATTACTACGAGTGAGGAAGGTCTGATCAATATCAGGTCATACTCTCTCTCTCTCTCTCTCTCTCTCTCTCTCTCTCTCTCTCTCTCTCTCTCTCTCTCTCTCTCTTGATTTGTATGTATGTACATCTGTATTCGTGAACTATACACAGCAAGGAAAAATTTATCTCTCTCTCTCTCTCTCTCTCTCTCTCTCTCTCTCTCTCTCTCTCTCTCTCTCTCGAGTACATAAAGTCCTGTCATTCCAGAATAGGACCTTGGGACAAATTGGCCACTTATTACAGTCGACCTTATTTGGAACAAAGAGTATGTAATGGTCGCTTATCTGCGCTTTGTGCAGACGTACCTATCAATGTTTCCAAAATCAATTAAGTTGTTTTGTTCTATATATACACGCACACACACACACGCGCACATATATATATGTGTGTGTACATATATGTATATATATACATATATATATGTGTTTGATTTTAAATCACGAAAAAGGTAAAAACGTGATGGTTATACGAACAAAGTTACTGTTCATATATATATATATATATATATATATATATATATATATATATATATATATATATATATATATATATGTGTGTGTGTGTGTGTGTGTGTATATATGTGTGTGTGTGTGTGTAGAGAGAGAGAGAGAGAGAGAGAGAGAGAATCGAACCAGAACCTTGTTACTTTTATCCTTTTCAGATTATACCAAAAGACAGCACAAAGATGCAATACACTTTTGGCCATTGAAAGAAATTATTTTTAAAAAATTCTTATCTCAGCTTTGCAATGCAGTCCAGGTGAAAAAACAATACAATCCAGAAAAAAAAACACAAAAAACTACTTGAAATATTCTGCTTTTTCCCTGCGTTCCTGAAATTGTCGTAGCGTGAAACTTGGTGATTTGAAGAAACAAGAATCTCATGGGTTTAAGTAGCTGTCTTGGAGGACCTTTCCAGCCTTTGTTTACATTTCTTCTTCTTGGTAGAATGATATGAGGCGCCAGGTCCCTGTTCCTTACTCTCTTTTGCATCTTTTTAATTTTCCTTCTCATTTCTCGTCTCATATCTTTTATCATCATCTTCTTCCTCTGCTTCTCGTCCTCCCTCTTCTTCCCAGAAATGGAAATAGAACAGCCTTTGTTTACATTTCTTCTTCTTGGTAGAATGACATGAGAGGCTTGGTCTCTTTTCCTTACTCTAGTTTGTATCTTTTACAGTTTTCTGTCTTCGCTACTGTTTTTCTCATTCTTTTATCTTCTTCTTCTTCTTCTTCTTCTTCTTCTTCTTCTTCTTCTTCTTCTTCTTCCCAGAAATGGAAATAGAACAGCTTTTGTTTACATTTCTTCTTGGTAGAATGATATGATAGGCCTGGTCTCCTTTCCTTCCTTGCTCTAGTTTCCATCTACTTCAGTTTTCCCCCCTTCCTGTATTCTGTATTCTTCTTGTCCCATGTCTTTTACCAACCTTCTCTTCTTCGTCTACTTCTGCTTCTTCTTGTCCTTCTTTCTTCTTCTTGGAAACAGAATAGAAGTGGGAGCAAAGTTCCTGTTAGAATAATCAGTTTTTCCGAACTTATCTCTCGTGCCTTCGTCGTATAGACTCTACACGAGGGGGCGTTTTCTAACAAAAAAGGAGGTTTGTGCTTTTCTTATGAATTTATTGTAGCTCTCTCTCTCTATCTCTCTCTCTCTCTCTCTCTCTCTCTCTCTCTCTCTCTCTCTCTCTCTCTCTCTCTCTCTCCCTGTGACATTTTACTGTCTTGTTATCAAGGGTGATGATGATAGGGACAACAGAGATAGAGAAAGTATTCGATTACAAGAGAGAGAGAGAGAGAGAGAGAGAGAGCACTTTATACGTGGTAAATCCACCTACCTTACCTGAATTCGAACCTATATCGTTTTTTTTTTATCGAAACGAATTTCTTTCATTAGTTTAGGTTAACTTTTGAAGCAAGTGTATGGGAAGAAGTCAGTCATACATTTACTGCTTGGTCTAAAGCATATATATATATATATATATATATATATATATATATATATATATATATATATATATATATATATATATATGTGTGTGTGTGTGTGTGTGTGTGTGTGTGTGTGTGTGTTGTGTATTGTGTATAACAGTGTATGCACACAAACCTCAGTAACATTAAAGCATCTCTGAGTGAAACTACACTTTTATCCACCAAAATTCAGTTTCAACAAAACTTAATACCCTTTTGAAATTGCAAACCGTTGACCTTCTAGCAACTATTAATCGAGGTTTTCATTTTCAATAATGCGAAGGAAACACATTGGCACTCGTGCCCAGGCTTGGCAGTGCCAACGGTGGGTATGCTTACGCCTACGCTACACGAGGGTATTTGAATGGCAGAAAGGGTAAAAATATTTGAGAATTAAAACAATGTGGCCTTTAAATGCTATTGCAACATATTCTCTCTCTCTCTCTCTCTCTCTCTCTCTCTCTCTCTCTCTCTCTCTCTCTCTCTCTTGTTCAGAAAGGTCTGAATGGTCTGATCCTTGACAGGAACGGGATGTAAATTATGTTCTTATTCTTGAAAGGAGAGAGAGAGAGAGAGAGAGAAATATAAATATCATCTTCTTCATGAGCTCCAGACAATTTTCATGTTTGTAAAGGTTCTCTCTCTCTCTCTCTCTCTCTCTCTCTCTCTCTCTCTCTCTCTCTCTCTCTCTCTCTCTCTCTCTCTCTCTCTCTCTCTCTCTCCGCTTTAGAGTGGTCTGGTACCTGACAGGTACCAAATGTAAATCATGTTTTATGTGTTTTTATGTTCTTGAGAGGAGAGAGAGAGAGAGAGAGAGAGAGAGAGAGAGAGAGAGAGAGAGAGAGAGAGAGAGAGAGAACTTGTATAAATGTCATCAGCTCTACGAGTGCCAGATATTTTTTCTTGTTTATAAAGGTTCAACAATAATTCAGTGATATACATTTTCCACGTAGAGCAAAACTGGCTATACCTCTCTCTAATGTTCAGGCTGTGATTCTAAATTAAATTTTCTATTTTTCTCTTTTTATTTTCTCTCGTATTTTTCAATTTTAAAGACATTGGTTTCTCTAAGGGAGTGGTTCTTAATCTTTTCAATGTATGCACTCCTTTCAAATCAGCAGTCAGTTCTCGTACTCCCCTGAATTGCTGTAGCAAAAATAATAATAATAATAATAATAATAATAATAATAATAATAATAATAATAATAATAATAATAATAATAATGTTAGAAAAATATGTTAGTCAGTTTGTTTACACATTTGCGTAAATCTCAGTTTTTAAGTTTTCTGTAAAAGAAAACTATTGTGCCAGATTTGTCTGTACGTCCGCAATTTTTCTTTCCCGCCTCTTTTTCTGTCCTCCCTCAGGTCTTAAAAACTACTGAGGCTAAAGGGCTGCAAATTGGTATGTTGATCATCCACCCTCCAATCATTAAACATACCAAATTGTAGTCCTCTAGCCTCAGTAGTTTTGATTTTATTTGAGTTTAAAGTTCGCCATAATCTTGCTTCTGGCAACGGTATAGGATAGGCCACCACGGGGCCGTAGTTAAAGTTTCACGGGCCGCGTCTCAAACAGCATTATACAGAGACCACCGAAAGATAGATCTGTTTTTGGTGGACTTGACTATACGCTGTACAAAAGACTCAATTGCGCCGAAGAAACTTCGGCGCATTTTTCACTTATCTCGTAAACGTATCCTGTATTTTAAAATATGAATTTTACAAAAAAAAAAAAAAAACTTGTCACAGTTCATCATTCCCTTTTATTTTTCGGCTTTGTCAGTAAATTTACAAAAAAAAAAAAAAGATTCGAGGCACTTAAACTCTTAAAAGCTGACCGTTTGGGGAAAAATATCAAGCAGTTATTGAAAGTATTTGTCTGAAACTGTTCCAATCACTGAGGATTGGTCAGCCTGCGTTTCATATTCAGTCATTTTTTAATTTTTTTGTTATCATATTTGCAGTTTTTGTATTACCCATGTTTATTGACATTTATTGTATACTTTCTTTAATGTTTTTTTTATAAATATTAGACTTTTAATCTTTATATTTTTAACAGTTGTTATTATTTTAAGACACAATGTTAATTTTTACTCTCCGTTATGAGAATTTATTGAAACTCTCTCTCTCTCTCTCTCTCTCTCTCTCTCTCTCTCTCTCTCTCTCTCATTCGTGTTTTACGTTGTAAATTTTTTCCTTAATTTCCTCTATTCTTGCGTTATCATTTTCAGGATGTGTCGATATTTCTCTCTCTCTCTCTCTCTCTCTCTCTCTCTCTATATTACGTTCCAAATTTTTTTAATTCCTTTACTATTAAGTTATTTTTGGATGTGTCGAGAATTCATTTATACATTCTCTCTCTCTCTCTCTCTCTCTCTCTCTCTCTCTCTCTCTCGTATATTACGTTCCAAATTTTTTTAATTCCTTTACTATTAAGTTATTTTTGGGATGTGTCGAGAATTCATTTATACATTCTCTCTCTCTCTCTCTCTCTCTCTCTCTCTCTCTCTCTCTCTCTCTCTCTCTCTCTCTCTCTCTCTCTCTCTCTCTCATGAGAGAGAGAGAAATCGCTCTACTAATTGACCATTTCTGTGGCATCAGGTCAGATAGGTAGGTCATTTTTATCTTGACAGTAAAGAAACTTTTTATATTCATTCATTCATTTTTTAATCATCTTTATTTTCAGCAATATATTCTTTTAGAATATTATTATTATTATTATTATTATTATTATTATTATTATTATTATTATTATTATTATTGATTTTTCAGTCATCTGTATTTTCATCAATATATTCTTTTAAAAATATTATTATTATTATTATTATTATTATTATTATTATTATTATTATTGATTATTATTATTATTATTATTATTATTATTATTATTATTATTATTATTATTATTATTATTATTATTATTATTATTATTATTAAAAGCTTTAGTCGTAAGGGTTCCAGAGATAATCACATTTATTGTCAATTAATTTATATATATTTTTATCGCTCTATTTATCCTCTAGCAATTAATTAAATAATTAATCAATGTATTTATCTATTGATTTATCTATTTATCTGTTTATTTATGTATTCGTTTATCTATGTATCTGACTGCTGGCATGTGGGATCGGAATTTATAATCCGTTCTAGTTATTTTTACTGTTATAAGATTTAAAATCTTTTGCCCTTGCCAAGTCTTATTGAGCGTAATAGGTATGTCATGCCCATTACAGTAATTACACGCAGGTGAGATACATATATATATATATATATATATATATATATATATATATATATATATATATATATATATATATATATATATATATATTTATATAAATATATGTACATATATAATTATATATATAATTTATATATGTATATATTTATATCTATATATAAATATATATATTTGTATTTATATATATATATATGCATAATTAATTAACTTTAAATACTAGCATTGGTAATCATTGCTACGTATTGTGAAGAGTTGAAAGCAATGGACTATATAGCTGTATACCCATTGATTAACCTCCTGTTAATATATTTAGGACACAGAAGAGTCTACATAATATACATCACTTACGAAGCACATGCAATATGCTCACTGGAAGACGAATATTCAAATATCAGTGTCGTTGTGACAATGTTGATTGTAATTATTATTATTATTATTATTATTATTATTATTATTATTATTATTAATCATCACTGTCAACATGTACATATATAAATAGATAAAATATATATATATATATATATATATATATATATATATATATATATATATATATATATATATATATATATATATATATATATATATATATATATATATATGACGAGTAACATCTGTCTTCAAGCAAAGTAGCAGAGTCTTATTATTGGCAGAATAAGGAGAAAAATCTAGAAAGACAAAATAATATCAACAAGACACCAACTCAAGGTAAACAGGCTCCGTCCTGCCACCCCTCACCCCCACCGCCATGGTATTTCCAAACCAATTCCTCTGCATACGAATCTCCTACGACGGACGAACACCAAGAAAATAAAAATAAAAATAGAAGAAAACAGCTTCCACCGATTGAAAACAAATCTAAGCCCCTGGCAGCCCCGTGCAGTGCGAATTATGAGCCGAAAGACGCTGTTCCTTCAGGTCTCGGAGGCGCCGATGCGCGGCGTTTCGTCTCGACATGCGGCTGGAGGCTGAAACTGCCTTACGGCGAACTTGATTTGGGAGTATTCTCTCTCTCTCTCTCTCTCTCTCTCTCTCTCTCTCTCTCTGCACAAACACACCTTCACCTCCCCACTTCGATCTCTTGCACACACACAAACACACACACACACACACCTGCTTCTTATAGAAGACAGAGGTGTTCTGTTTTTTGTTTGTAAATTGAAAGTGTTTCTCAGAGTCTAGTTTTTCTCTGAATAATCAGCCTCTCTCTCTCTCTCTCTCTCTCTCTCTCTCTGCACAAACACACCTTCACCCCCCACTATCCAGTTCCACCCCCGACATCGATCTCCTCACACACAAACACACACACACACACACACATGCACACGAGGGACTCCCGAAGGAAAAAGTTTCCAAATCCTCTCTCTCTCTCTCGTCTGGTTGTGGATTTTGCGACAACTCTCTCTCTCTCTCTCTCTCTCTCTCTCTCTCTCTCTCTCTCTCTCTCTCTCTCTCTCTCTCTCTCTCTCTCTCATGGCTGCTCTGCTGCAGAGACCTAAAAATAAACCTTTCAGCAGGACCCAATCAAAACAGCCCAAGAAGAAGAAGAAGAAGAAGAAGTAAATGACACAACGTGATACACACTTTTCGCAAGAAGACGATCAGACGATGCGAAGATGTTGAGGGGAAAAAGAGCATTTGCATAAATTTATCTTATTCCCAAAAAAAGGAAAACTATTGCAGGTGCGTTTCATGATAACACAGACACACACACACACATATATATATATACACATACATATATTTATATATACATATATATACATATATACATATGTATATATATATATATTTTTTTATGCAGTGTATGTATATATATGTCCATTCATACTAAGAAATGTCTCAGCATTTAATTGCCACCTGTCTGGGAGAATAAAATTACAGTTAATGTCATTTTCGTTTTCAGTTCAACTCCATCTTTGCCTAGTCCTAGCTGCATTAAAGAGAGAGAGAGAGAGAGAGAGAGAGAGAGAGAGAGAGAGAGAGAGAGAGAGAGAGAGAGAGAGAGAGAGCCACAATCAAGATGGACGGGCGTCTGCTGTTTCTCTCTCTCTCTCGGTAAATTAGAATGAATTCAACATGAACACATCTTCATTTTTCCAAATCTAGGATCTCCTGTGATTCCTGAATGCTTTACCATTCTTGCGCACTTATTTTCTTTTTCTTCTGGTGTTGGAATGTTGGAATGGAAGGAATGGAATGCAGAGTTTAAGTCGAAGGCCAATCACTGGGACCTATGAGGTCATTCAGCGCTGTAAAGGGAATTGACAGCAAAAGGTTTGAAAGGTGTAACAGGAGGAAAACATCGCAGTTGCACCATGAAATAATTGTTAGGAGAGGGTGGATAGCAAGATGGAAGAAAGAGAATATGAATGGAGGTACAGTAAAAGGAATGAAAGGGGTTGCAGCTAGGGCCGAAGGGGACGCTGCCAAGAACCTTTAGAAATGCCTACAGTGCACCTCGTGTTACAAAAACAACATACATACGCGTGTATTACGGTTACTATATGTGACTAAAGTATATACATGTATTTTTTTGCTGTTGTAGATGCCTTGTTATACATATACGTAGAAATATACATACGTACATGTGTCAGCTGTATGTGAGTAAAGTACACATATATACATGCAGTAATGTATTTTTTCCTTATGTAGTTACTGTGTCACACATGCGTACAAACATATGCACGTGTGTCAGCTGTCCATATGACCTTAGTATATATATATATATATATATATATATATATATATATATATATATATATATATATATATATATATATATATATATATATATATACATACGTACATATATATATATATATATGTATGTATGTATACATATAAATTATATATACATATATATGATATATATATATATATATATATATATATATATTATATATATGTATTATATATATAAACAATTATTTAATGCTTCTGAATAAAGGAAAATTTGAATGCCCCCTCTCTCTCTCTCTCTCTCTCTCTCTCTCTCTCTCTCTCTCTCTCTCTCTCTCTCTCTCTAATTCATAATTACATACGTTTATTTAATGCCCATAAATAAAGAGTAAAAAAGAAGAACTCTCTCTCTCTCTCTCTCTCTCTCTCTCTCTCTCTCTCTCTCTCTCTCTCTCTCTCTCTCCTAGCAAATGACAATTAGTGAGGGCGATCAACACGGAATCGAGTTACAATTACGGATTAAATCACATGTTTATCAAAACACAAAATTCAATCATAGCACTGCGCTGGAAATTAGGTAGATTCTGGTTATGAATTTTTTTATAGTATTCTGACTTAGTAGTGTGAAGAAGGATAGTTAAGTGTATGTATGTATGTATGTATGTGTATTATATATAAATATATATATATATATATATATATATATATATATATATATATATATATATATATATATAATATACATATTTGTATATGTATATATAATTTATATTTAAAGTTTCATACATACACATATATATATATATATATATATATATATATATATATATATATATATATATATATATATATATATATATATATATATATATATATATATATATATATATATATATATATATAATTTATATTTACATTTATATACATATATATATATATATATATATATATATGTATACAGATATATATATATATATATATATATATATGTATACAGATATATATATATACATACTTTTTTATTACCACAACACTTATGTAACGCAACTAAAATCTATTTGATAACATTAAACTTATTTAAAAAGATTTATCAATAAAATTAAAAAACAAAGCAAAAAAATATACAGTAGAATTAAAGTCCCAAAAATAAAAGCGTTAATATGTCAGCAATTGCTGAGTGAAACTTTTTCATTTCTAGAAGTTGAAATGACTCAGAAAATGTTTACAAAATGTTCATAAAATGTTCATAAATTGTTCAGGAATTGTTCTCAAAATGTTCATTTGTATTCTGGTGATTATGCAGTGAAATAAAAATTCAACTTGGTACTTTTTTATTTATTTTTATTTATTAATTTCTTATTTTAGGTTTTGCAGCTGAATGAGAGAGAGAGAGAGAGAGGAATTTGAGTTAAACTTGACAGATTATGCAAATGACTTGAAGGGTCTTCCGGAACCAAAATTAAATCTCTACTTTTTATGGAAATCATGAGAGAGAGAGAGAGAGGGGAGAGAGAGAGATGGATGTGACCTCTATTTAGAGGAGGTTTGAAGCCATGAAATCAGATTTGGGAATTTTTTGTTTGTTTACTATATATATATATATATATATATATATATATATATATATATAGATGTATATATATACAATATATTTATATATATGAATATATATATATATATATATATTTATATATATTTTATTATATATATATATGTGTGTATGTGTATGTGTGCCAGTGTAGACATTGCTATCAAAACAACCCCATTTCATAGATAAAATTATTATTACTATTACTATTCATGAGTAGTAGTAGTAATAATAATAATAATAATAATAATAATAATAATAATAATAATAATAATAATAATAATAATAGTTATTATTATTATTATTATTATTATTATTATTATTATTATTATTATTATTATTATGATTATTATTATTATTATTATTATTATTATTATTATTATTATTATTATATATTCCAGCCCTGCTTTTTTGCAACCAGTAAAAGTGAAACCGTATTTTTTCAGGCTCTTGAAAACAATCTCGAGTTAGACACGAGGTTTTAAGTACTCCCTGGAAAGGAGGGAGTAAGGAGGAGTAGGAGGGAGTCATGGGGAGGGAGTAGACGGCAGGGCACTCCTGAAGGGCGTCGTCAGGAGGACTCAGGAACTTGAGAAGAGTAGGCTTAGAGTACAGAACAATTTTGGTGGTTTTAACGAGAGGAAAGGATTATTTTTATCTCTCTCTCTCTCTCTCTCTCTCTCTCTCTCTCTCTCTCTCTCTCTCTCGACGAATTTTTACATCTAGAAAGGTAAGCTTATATATATATATATACACACACATTAAAGAGAGCGCTTGTGGTCCAGTGGTTAGGGCACCAATCTCATTTCCAGAAAAACATTTATATAAACAGACTTAAAGACACTCACAGACATTTAGGGATTCAAGACAGATTCGCTGAAGTCTGAAGATGTGAAAGTCTAGAAGTCTAAAAGGCTGATCCCTTTAAAAAGAGGAATATTTCCCGTAAGAAATTCGACCCAGAAATTCAAAAACTGGCAACAACTCACGCGAAGGGAAAACATCAGGTCGAATAAAAATCAAATCAAGATGCAAGAGACGTTTTACATTTCTCTCTCTCTCTCTCTCTCTCTCTCTCTCTCTCTCTCTCTCTCTCTCTCTCTCTCTCTCTCCGTCTTTTTCTCTCTCTTTATTTCTCTCTCTCTCTCTCTCTCTCTCTCTCTCTCTCTCATTTCTCTAAGTGCACCTCTTCTTAGACCCCAGAGTAGGAGAGGGGGGGCGGTGGTTTGGGGTGGGCCAACCCAAAACGCAATTCGGGCGTGGCAGAGGCCGGAGAAGATTGGGCCCGCATGGGAACGATCCCATTTTCTGGAGTCAAAAACGAGAACCGTATGAAAAGTCACTTTAGCATTTTCTTTAATCTTAGTTTTGTATCTTTAGGTTGAAGGTGAAATGGTGACTGTATTGTGAAACTGATTTTTAAATGATGGTTTTGATAGTGAATTGTTTTAGTTTGTCTAGATGATAGTGCAGATAGTGAAAGGGTTAGTTCAGAGTGATAGTGAAGGTGTTGTGAGTGTATTGTGACATGGACTTTTAAATGATAGTGTAGATAGTGAAATTGTTTAGTTTGCTTAAATGATAGTGCAGATAGTGAAAGGGATTTTTAAGTGATAGTGCAGACAGTGAAGGGCTGTTGTGACATTGATTTTTATATAATAGTGTAGATAGTGAAAGGGATTATTAAATGATAGTGCAGATAGTAAAAAGGTTATAGTGAAAGGGAATTTTAAATGATAGTGCAGATGGTGAAAAGGTTATTGTGAAAGGGATTATTAAATGATAGCGCAGATAGTGAAAGGAAATTTTAAATGAGAGTGCAGATAGTGAAAAGGTTAGTTTGCTAAATTGATAGTGTTAGATAGTGAAAGATCTATTGTGAAAAGAATTTTTAAATGATAGTGCAGATAGTGACAGGGATTTTTAAATGATAGTGCAGATAGTGAAATGGTTTAGTTTGTTTAGGATCAGAGTATAAATAGTAAACCATTATATTGCTGAGGTATTATTAGTTTTCTGTGAAAGAAAACTATTGTACCGGCTTTGTCTGTCCGTCCACACTTTATTCTGTCCGCACTTTTTCTGTCTGCCCTCAGATCTTAAAAACTACTGAGGCTAGAGACTGCAAATTGGCATGTTGATCATCCACCCTCCAGCCATCAAACATACCAAATTGCAGCCCTCTAGCCTCAGTAGTTTTCATTTTATTTAAGGTTACAGTTCGCCATAATCGTGCTTCTGGCAACGCACGCCACCACGGTCGGTTGAGAATTTCATGGGCCACGGCCCATACAGCGTTATACCGAGACCGCCTAAAGATAGATTTATTTTCGGTGGCCCTGATTATACGCTGTAGCAGCTACACAGAAAACACGATTGTGCCGAAGAAGCGTCGGCGCATTTTTTAATAGTTTATACTGCGCACAAAATGCGTAACACAAGCATCTTCAAGTAACGTTAGAACACATTGTAATCACTAACGCAAAAGCGTTACGCCATACCAAGTTAAATGAACCCATTACAGGATCCCCGAACTCGGAATATCTTCTCTATAAAACCGTAAGGGTTAGCCTGGAACGCAGGTTTCGTTCAGTAAGTAATGCAAAGCGTTGCCAAAAAGCGCTATAATACGTCTGGTCAGGTACTCTAGTGGATGATTGTGTGTGCATTTTCGTTATTGGAAAGTTCAGTGGGGTTTTTATGGTGCTTTTAAGAAAGAATGAAATTGAATCAAAGTGTTATTTCTTGGTACAGAGAGAGAGAGAGAGAGAGAGGGGGATTTAACTTGAGAGAGAGAGAGAGAGAGAGAGAGAGAGAGAGAGAGAGAGAGAGAGACAGAGAGAGAGAGAGATTTAACTTTGATTTGGAAGACAGAGAGAGAGAGAGAGAGATTTAACTTTGATTTGGATGGCAGAAAGAAAGAGAGAGAGAGATTTAACTTTGATTTGGAAGACAGAAAGAGAGAGAAAGAGAGAGAGAGAGAGAAAGAGAGAGAGATTTAACTTTGATTTGGGAGACAGAAAGAGAAAGAGAGAGAGAGAAAGAGACAGAGAAACAGAGGGAGATTTAACTTTGATTTGAAAGACAGAGAGAGAGAGAGAGAGAATGAGAAAATAACAGATTTTGAAATGCATTACATTATCTATTATATTTCTTGCATCTTATAATATACTTTTTAGAAAAAAAATAATTAAATATCTTATCTACGTAACAAAACCACTTTGCAATTTGCGCAGGCGCACGCGCGTATTTTAAAGCATTTTGATTTTGAATTCACGAACTATTAGGTAATGGTAATTATATAATCATATAATTATATAGTTAAATAAGTACATAATTATGTCGTAACATCAGGAATTTATTTGAATAATTCACTGTGCCCTAATGGCCACATTCTTAGGAATAGTCATCACTTATAGATAGAAAATACACATACATGCACAAACACATACACACACACATACGCACATACATAAACACATACACACGCACTCACAAACTCACACAAACACACATCAAAGAACCAATCCATTGTATATGTGTAGACAAAATTCTCTCTTCTATACTTGCGAAAAAAATTGTAATTCCCCCACAACCACACATACCCACACATCCAGGATTCCCCATACACAAACACATCCCCCGCACAACCCACACACAAAACACACCCCACACAACCCACACACAAAAACACACCCCACACAACCCACACCATTATTATTATTTGTGTGTAGACAAAATTCTCTCTTATCTGCCTGCGAGAAAAATTGTAATTCTTCCACACCCACAAATACCCACACAACTACCTAGGATTCCTTCCCCCCCCACACACATATACACAAAAAACACACACAAACACACATACTCGCAAAAACACACTCACACACAATACAGAACCGGCCCATTCTATATGTGAACAAATTCAATCTTGTCCACCTGCGAAGAAAATTGTAATTCCCCCACACCCACACACCAAGGATTCCCCGTACACACAGACACACCCACACACACACACTCTCCCTCCCCACATACACACACACACACACACACACACCCACATCTCCTCGATTCCATTCTTCTATTTTTTTTTACATAAAAAGAGAAGGTCCCTTAAATTGCTTCAGTTATTCTATAAGGAACACGAAACGACGGGGTGAGGGGGGGGGCCTCCGATGTTTGACCCTGGGAGGAGGGTGGTGCATTGTGTTGCTTATTCTTTGAAGAGAGAATGAGAGAGGAAATAACTGTCGCATACTCTATTTCCTTTTGATTTTTTTCAGGCTGTTTTATGGTGAGAGAGAGAGAGAGAGAGAGAGAGAGAGATAGTGAGTGGAGATTTGACTTTAATATGTGAGACAGAGAGAGAGAGAGAGAGACAGAGAGAGAGATAAATAAGACTAATAGCCACGACGAATTATCTAAGAATTGCAGGCATCCTCATCTCTCTCTCTCTCTCTCTCTCTCTCTCTCTCTCTACAAAAATAAAATTGCCTGAAACAGAATTAAGAAAGAATTACAGTATACGACAGTTGATTCTCTCTCTCTCTCTCTCTCTCTATATATATATATATATATATATATATATATATATATATATATATATATATATATATATATATATATATATATATATATATATATAGTATATATATATATATATATATATATATATATATATATATATATATATATATATATATATAACTGCTATATAAAAAAATTAAGAAAGAATTACAGTATACAACAGACAATTTTACTCTCTCTCTCTCTCTCTCTCTCTCTCTCTCTCTCTCTCTCTCTCAAAAAAGACTTACCGGTTCACATAACACTAAAAGCTCCCCAGAAATCTTTGCTAACAATAGTTGGCAAACTCGCAGCCTCATTATTGTAAAATATTCAACGGTACATTTTCCCCTAAACCTTCCCATTTCCGCCCCCCCTAGGAAAGGGACAAGAATTCCCTTTCTTAATTCAACCCTTTCTTTCCCTAAACCCCCTGGCCCACACCCCTAGTCTCTCTCTCTCTCTCTCTCTCTCTCTCTCTCTTATACCAAAGTTAATTCCCTACTACCCTTTTCTCTCTCTCTCTCTCTCTCTCTCTCTCTCTCTCTCTCTCTCTCTCTCATATCAAAGTCTCTCTCTCTCTCTCGCATACCAAACTTACCCTCTTCTCTCTCTCTCTCTCTCTCTCTCTCTCTCTTCTCTCTCTCTCTCTCTCTCTCTCTCTCTCTCTCTCTCTCTCTCTCTCTCGTATATCAAAGTTCTCTCTCTCTCTCTGTCTCTCTCTCCTATATCAAAACTCTCTCTCTCTCTTAGATTAGGATTTGCATATATACAACGGTGTGGAGAGAGAGAGAGAGAGAGAGAGAGAGAGAGAGAGAGAGAGAGAGAGAGAGAGAGGTCTCCCTTAGACTCTAAATTATCACCCAAATGGCGACCTTGAACTTGGCTCTTGAGGGTTAAAAAAAGGGTCCGCCGTTTTCGGCGGTTTTTATATGGTTGATGACGTCATCTGGTGAGTAAGGGATACAGGATATTCATTTTTTTATTCATTTTTTTAAATTTAAAAGACATGAGTAAGGTATTATGTGATGGGTCAGTGGTATTGTGCTGGGTTCGAGTTAGTAAGGTCTGTGGTTCGATTAGAGAGAGAGAGAGAGAGAGAGAGAGAGAGAGAGAGGTGAAACATACATTCACATCTAAATGCATATGCATGTGCATATATATATATATATATATATATATATATATATATATATATATATATATATATATATATATATATATATATATATATATATATATATATATATATATATGTATATATATATATGTGTGTGTGTATGTATATATATAGAGAGAGAGAGAGTGTGTGTGTATTTGTCTAAAATCAAGAACCAAAATCTAACTTAACTTCCATAATTATACGTTGAAACCATTAAACAAGTTCATATCTGATTGTGTCAGCATCTACACACACACGCGCGCGCGCGCGCACGCACGTGCACATCAGAGCAAGATGGGAGAACTTGGCACCAATGTCAACATATAATTAAAAAAAAAAAAAAAAACAATTCTATTCTCAATCAGGTTCCGCTTAGACATTCTGTGACTCCAATCTTCCTCGGAACTTCGTCAGCCTTGATTTCTCTGTACAAAAAACTATTTTAATCTTCTTTCTAAACTTGTCGAAGTTTTCACTCTTTCTCCTTCATTAATTTCGTCTTTGAATTGACAGCAATTATCAGGTTTAAAAACTTTAATTCATTCTTAAAAATGTAGATTTTTTCAGTCTCTTTCCTTTATTAATTTCGTCTTTGAATTGACAGCAATTATCAGTCATTTCTTCTTTGTTTTTGTTTATTTCCTGTCCTTGCTTCTTTTCAAGATTTTTATTCGTTCCATTTTAGTTTTCTGTCAAAGAAAACTATTGTGCCGGCTTTGTCTGTCCGTCCGCTCTTTTTCTGTCCGCCCTCAGATCTTAAAAACCGCTGAGGCTAAAGGGCTGTAAATTGGTATGTTGATCATCCACCCTCCAATCATCAAACATGCAAAATTACAGCCCTCTAGCCTCAGTAGTTTTCATTTTATTTAAGGTTAAAGTTAGCCATAATCGTGCTTCTGCCAGCGATATAGGATAAGCCACCACCGGGCCGTGGTTAAAGTTTCATGGGCCGCTGCTCATACAGCATTATACCGAGACCACCAGAAGCTGGATCCATTTTCGGTGGCCTTAATTATACGCTGTAGCGGCTGTACAGAAAACTCGATTGCGCCGAAATTTTCGGTGATTTGTTTACTTATATCTTAAACTTATTTTATATTTCATTTTATTCTTTATCCGTAACTTTCATCTGAATGTATAAACTTACAATACAGTCTTTTATTTAAATATGGATTGTTGTACAATCTCAAAATATATGCAATTGTTGATTGATAAAGATTTTTCTAGATTTATCATGAGTTTATCAGTTATGATTCCCCTTCGGTGATATTCCTGAAGTAGAGAGAATTGATATTAATGTATGTATATAATATATATATATATATATATATATATATATATATATATATATATATATATATATATATATATATATATATATATATATATACTGTATATATACGTGTGTGTGTCTGAGTGTATGTATGTGTGTGTGTGTAATACGTACACACTGACAACACCATTTACTATAAACGTAATACCATTAGCCTAAGATAGGCGACCCCACCCAAATTCCGTGAGAAAAACAAATTACTTTTTTTAGAAACTTTCCTCATTACAAACTACTTACAGGTACGGTACAGTTCTTCATTCTGGGGACACACGGTACGCTTACAGGTACTTACAGGTACATACAGGTCCTCGTTTTGGTGGGACGAGGGAACACCTCATAAACTGGAAATGGCTATTCATAAATTTCATAAATGGAGAGGGGTCATAAATCTGGCTGTTATATTAGGTGTCAGAGGTCAGTGGATAATTGAATGGCGTTTGGTCTTTGCCAAAATTTGTTCGGATTTTATTAGCTGTGTTCGTTTTTTTTTTTTTATTCTAGAACAAAAACTATTGTATTTGTAATAGAATTTTTTTATAGAATTTTTTTTTTTATCTCTTTAGAACGAAAAACTATTGTATTTTTAACAGTTGTTATAACAGAATTTTTTTGTAATAGAATTTTCTTTTTTGTTGTATATGATTTTTTCATTCTAGAAAAAACTATTGTATTTTTAATAGATTTTAAAATAGAAATTTTTTTAATAGAATTTTCTTTTTGTTGTGTTTGCTTTTTTTTATTTTAGAAAAAACTATTGTATTTGTAATAGAAATTTTAATAGAAGATATAATTGTAAGTTGAAGAATTGTGGTTGTGAATGCAGCATATTGTGAATTTATACAATCGCAAGTGAAACTAGAATTTTCCAAAATAAATATTTAAAATTCTTTCAAATTTTCAAAATAAAATTAAAGAATCCACATGAGCATACAATTTTTTTCGAAATTGCAGGAGAGAATATATACAAAATAATACTCCTTTTAATATGCAAAGTTTATCCCGATGTGTAAGTCTTCATTGACAGTACACAGAAATCAAGAATTACAGTTGATAAGACTATCTTTTTGAAATGGTTACAGAAGAAACTGTATTAATCAAAGAAACTCAATTTTCCAAGAACATACAAATACCTATCTTCTGAAATGTTTACAGGAGAAAAGTATTAAAGAGAATGAACTCATTTTGAAAGAATTACAGTACCCCCTCACTGAAAGGACCCAGTTTAGCTACGATGTAAGTAGAAACTAGAGGCTTTTCGTCCCCTATCTGCAATAGGTGTGTTCAACTTTTTTTTTTTTTTTTTTTTTTTTTTTTGTACCTGCGTGCGTGAAGTCCGCTGCGCTTTTATTTCTTTGTAATCCTCTTACGTAACCTTTCTCAATGCGATGGCTACTCGTTTGAATGATGAGTCCTATCACGCAACACTGGGACCTCTCTCTCTCTCTCTCTCTCTCTCTCTGGGTGGTTCCATAGTAGAGTCATTCACTGCCTTTTCTGCAATGACTATGAGACTCATAATAGAGTGTCCAAGGCTTGGGGAGCTCGAACAGCCACTTTCATTCCACGTGCTAAGATGAGGAAGGTAACGACCGTCTTTCCAGGGTGATTTCAGAATAGAAAGAGTTATTCCTCTTTCTGCATTGAATGTTTGTTTCACCTGTAACCCAGAGACACATAATAATTGAGTACCCCCGCCTTGGGTGACTTAAACAGCTGCTGCTTCTCCGCATGCCAATATGAGGAAGGTAACTACCTTCTTTCCATGGTTCTAAGAGAGGAAGCTGTGCGCAAATTAAGCGAAATATTTCAGTATTTTACTACTTTTCTTTTCTTTGGTGCTTTATTCAATAATTTTACGAATTTAAGGTGGGAAAGCACATTGAACCCCGTTCAATCTATGGTTGAAAAAACATACGATTGTAATTGTATAATGTTTTTATACACATGCATATAGTGTATCTACACACATCATACATACATAATCATGTTCTTGAATGTTAGAGAAACATACACTCACTATATGCATATGATGAGTGAATGTTTCTCTAACATTCAAATACACGGTTGAATTTGTATGTGTATGTGTGTATAAATACTTGTATAGTACATTTATATACATATATACATATAGTATTCATTCGCATATACACAAACAAATTCAATCATGTATTTGAATGTTAGAGAAACATACATTCATATGCATACACTGAGTGTACATGTTTTGCCAACCATACATTGAATGAGGTTCAGATTCCCCCTCACAGAGAAAACACTTGATCACTTATTTAACACTTGAATCTTTAACACTTAATTTCCCTATAATAAACGGTCGATCTTGACCCCTCTCTGAAAAGACTATTGAATTAATGAAGAAAGTTCCACCAGCCAGTTCAAGAGCCGAGCGGATGATTGAATCACCCCTCTGTGCAAATGAACTTTGCAGTTTTTTTTGTATGAAAAACTAAGTCGTTATTCAAAGAAAAGGTGGATTTGTGTGGTGAGTTTTTTTTTTAGATTATTTGAAAAACTAAACCATTATTCAAAGCAAGGGTGGGATTGAGTGGTAAGTTTTTTATATTTAAAAAAAAAACTAAACCATTATTCAAAGCAAGAGTGGATTTAAGTGGTAGGTTTTTTAGATTATATAAAAAACTAAACCTTTAACCAAAGAAGTTTTATGAAAAACTAAACCGATATTCAAATGAGATGAGAGTTTGAGTGGTGAGGTGTTTTTTCAGATTATGTCAAAAAACTAAACCGTTATCAAAGGAAAGTGTGGGTTTTTGTGGTAACTTTTTAATTATGAAAAACTAAACCGTTATTCTAAGAAAAGGTGGATTTGTGTGGTAGGTTTTTTTAGATTATATAAAAAACTAAACCATTATTCAAAGAAAGAGTAGATTTGCGTGGTAAGTTTTTTTACATATTTTATGAAAAACTAAAACATTACTCAAATGAAAGGAGGGTTTGAGTAGTGAGTTTTTTTTTAGAATGTGAAAAAACTTAACCATTAATTAAAGAAAGGGTGGATTTGAGTGGTAGGTTTTTAAGTTATATAAAAAACTAAACCGTTATTCCAATGAGAAGTGGGTTTGTGCTGTAAGTTTTTAACATGAAAAAAACTAACCCGTTATTCAAAGAATTTACTACGTATTTACATATGTAAATACATACATATTACAATTGCAATTATACACACATACATACATACATTCATACGTACGTACCTACATACATATATACATACATGCATACAGTCATACATACATAGACACATACATACACACCTACATACATACAAATGTATACAACATGCATACATACATGCATACATACATACATACATACATACATACATACATACATACATACATACCCACTACACGTGTCACTAATTCCTCAAAACGATGTCCCCCAAAAAATAAATTTCAGCCTAAAAAAAATAAATATTTAATTCCCCTTCTGGCCTTAAGCTATTATGGTGGTCCATCCCAAAAGTGGCCCTTACGTGACTTAGAAGCTAAAGTGGCCCAATTTTGACAGCCGCGCATAAAAAGTGGCCCTTGGTGGGCCATTTGTCACCCCCCCCCCCAAAAAAAAAAATTAGCTCTTCCAGAATTTCTGCATTCTTCATCTGGTGTTATTTAGGTAGATTGACCTAAATATTATTCATTTTTCATTTGAAGAATTCTGTGGCTGGTTATGAAATTATAATAATAATAATAATAATAATAATAATAATAATAATAATAATAATAATAATAATAATAATAATAATAATAATAATAATAATAATAATTGTCTGATTCGTACATTTATTTTTATCATTTATTTATTTGTGGATTCAGGAGCTGATCGAATATTAACTATTATTTTCGTCCACGATTTAAGATTATTTTTTAAATAATAATAATAATAATAATAATAATAATATTATTATTATTATTATTATTATTATTATTTTATTATCATTATTATTATTAATAATATTTTTGATAACAGTAATAATAATAATAATAATAATAATAATAATAATTATTATTATTATTATTATTATTATTATTATTATTATTATTATTATTATTATTATCCATTAATAAAATAATAAAAATAATAATAATAATTATTATTATTATTATTATTATTATTATTATTATTATTATTATTATTATTATTATTATTATTATTATTATTATTGACAACAAAAATAGCAATAAAAACACCATAACGCCATCAAACAAAAGCACTAACATAATTACTCTTATTTACTTATATTTTTAGGCTGCCATCAACTCGGACCATTATCCTACCGAATGAAATTTGTAAAAAAAAAAAAATGAAATTAAATCTGGGCTTTAGAGCCATTTAATTCAATTATGCTCGCACTGCTGTTGTCTGAATGAAAAGCCTTTTAATTATTTTTTTTTTTTATTTTCTGGTCTCAGAATTATCATTTTATTTCATACAACAAAATACATAATAAAAGGGACGTATTTAGATTGTGATTCAAATTAGCGCCGTGTATTAGACATGTACAAAGTCAAAAGGGGGAATTTGGTTTTAGTTTTCCGTAAAAGAAAACTATTGTGCCGGCTTTATCTGTCCGTCCGCACTTTATTCTGTCCGCACATTTTCTGTCCGCCCTCATATCTTAAAAACTGCTGAGGCTAGAGGGCTGCAAATTGGTGTGTTGATCATTCACCCTCCAATCATCAAACATACCAAATTGCAACCCTCTAGCCTCGGTAAATTTTATTTGATTTAAGGTTTAAGTTACCCGTAATCGTGCCTCTGGCAACGATATAGGATAGGCCACCACCGGGCTGTGGTTAAAGTTTCATGGGTCGCGGCTCACACAGCATTATAGCGAGACCACCGAAAGATAAATCTGTTTTCGGTAGCCTTGATTATACGCTGTAGCGGCTGTACAGAAAACTTGTAGGAGTTAGTGCTGTCAGTGCACCTTCGGCCCTTAGTTGCAACCCCTTTCGTTCCTTTTACTGTACCTCCTTTCATATTTCTCTTCCATCTTACTTTCCTCAACCCTCTCCTAACAATTGATTCATGGTGCAACTGCTTTGAGGTTTTCCTCCTGTTACACCTGTCAAACCTTTTACTGTCAATTTCTGTCTCAGAGCTGAATGATCTCATAGGTCCCTGAGCTTGGCCTTTGGCCTAAATTCTATATTCAGTTCAGTACAACGTGAATGTGTGTGTTTGTGTCCATGTTCGTGGGAAATTTTATGATAAATCAAACAGTCTGCAAATGCTTAATCTTTAAACCAATCAGAGTGAATTTCATTCATCTTATTCCTCAAAATTATTATTCTAAATTAATTATCTTTCACGATTATAGACTAACTCAGAACAAGAGTTCTTTTTGTGTGTTTTTTTATTGATTTATAGATATTCTGTTCTATCACGTAAAAAGTTTAAAGCTCTCTAGTGTTGGGTGTGGTCAGTGCTTGAATGAGAGACGCCTCCTTCCGGCAAAAAGAAGCTCTCTCTCTCTCTCTCTCTCTCTCTCTCTCTCTCTCTCTCTCTCTCTCTCTCTCTCTCTCTCTCTATATATATATATATATATATATATATATATATATATATATATATATATATATATATATATATATTAAGTAGATACTGAACGATGAAGATGAGCGGTGAGAGAGAGAGAGAGAGAGAAAGAGAAGAGAGAGAGAGAGAGAGAGAGAGAGAGAGAAACCATCAGATAAAATGCCCTTTCTTCTCACTGTCTCCCATATATATATATATGTGTGTGTGTGTTTTTGAAAACAGAAAAGGTAACTTTAATGTGAATCTCTCTCTCTCTCTCTCTCTCTCTCTCTCTCTCTCTCTCTCTCTCTCTTATGTTCATCCTCTCATTCAGTGTATTCTTTATTCCCGTTTCTCTGTAATCCTGGAAGTTCTTAAATTTTTACAATTATTTGCATTATTGTAAAAATCCATCGAACGAACATTAAAATTATTTTATACATCGAACTCTCATAATATACAAAATGTGGCAGGAAAGCCAGAAAAAAATAATAATTAGAAATAAAAGATAATTGCCTACATACCCAACACAGCAAAACCACTTGAGTGTCTCGCAATAGATTCCTATCTTTGGCAATACAGGTTCTGAGTTCTTATCTCGAATCTAATCTGTCCGTGCGTTTTCCCACGTAGTTCCGTAACGGTATCATGTAGGTGATAGCAATTATACGAAGGACTTTGCGTGGAGAATGGCATGGTAAGGTTTTGCTGAAGATGTTTGAACCCCACAGGAACTCGAGAATTTGTACAGGAAAGTGGCTTTCGTGTTCAAATTATTATTATTATTATTATTATTATTATTATTATTATTATTATTATTATTATTATTATTATTATTAAGATTAACCCTATCTATGTGTAAGAAGCCCACAAGGTCCATTGATTTGAAATTCAATCTTCCAAAGAATATGGTGCTCGAAAGATTAAAAATTATATTTTATTTGAAATCACACAAACGTATGTTATACCAACATGCGTATAGCATACACACGTGTATAAAGTATACCTGTATGTCTATACAACACGTGCAATCACTGGTCTTCTTCTTGATTATAAACGTAGGCCTACTGGCATCATACGCTTCACTGAAATCAGGACAAAATTTGAAGTCTTGTTTTGATAATGGCTAGAGATTTCTTTTAATGGCGAATGGTATAAGCTTTGGCCCGGGTTCATTGGCTTCCCAATTCTGTATCTGAAAAATTATTCGATGCAAATTTTGACCAGGATGAAAACGACCTTGCAAAGTGTAATGCAGGACGCTGGTTCTCTCGTGAAATGTTGCATATGTGACTAAAATTTTAGCTAGATATGTGGGGTAGTTTTGGAGGAAAATAGAGACAGACACAAACTTTTTCAAATCAGTTTTAGAAACAGGAACTTTTTCAGATCTGTTTTAGGAATAGGAACTTTTTCAAACCTATTTTGGAAATAGGAACCTTTTCAGTTCTATTTTAGAAATAGGAACTGTTTCAGATCTAATTTAGAAATAGGAACTTTTTCAGAACTATTTTAGAAGTTGGTACTTTTTCAGATCTATTTTAGAAACATATATAAAAGAGAGAGATGGTGAAAGATATATTTGTATTTATGTATGTGCGCGTGCATGTGTGTGTAAATACGTTTGTGTTTGTGTGTGTGCATTCGTTTTTACATCAATCTTACGAGGTATCTTCAGAAAATTGCTCTTAATTACTGCGCCTAATACAAGGTATATCTCGTCACCTTAAGAAGTGCGTGAGAGCTACGCTGGCGTCTAAGAATACACGAGAAGAAGACTCCCTCACGAGCCTCAGGAAGGAGGCTTTATTTTTAAAATGAAATGAGAAAAAAAAAAAAGGTGACAATTAGGTTTCTGGGAGTGTCTCTCTCTCTCTCTCTCTCTCTCTCTCTCTCTCTCTCTCTCTCTCTCTCTTGATTTTTCTGGAGTATCCCTCGTTTCTCTGTTTGAGATGGAATTGAATAATTGTAATTGTCATTATATTGATGCTCTCTCTCTCTCTCTCTCTCTCTCTCTCTCTCTCTCTCTCTCTCTCTCTCTCTCTCTCTCTCTCTCTCCCCGCGCACGTGTCTCTAGTAAATTTGCAATAGCCGAGTGTTGCTTATTTACACGACGAAAAGTAAAACACTTATATTTCAACTTAAAAGCTCTACAATCCTGGCTAGCTGCCAACAATAAGTGGAAGTGTTGAACCTATGTTGTTCAAAGTGTTTCTAAGTGACATTTATATATATATATATATATATATATATATATATATATATATATATATATGTATATGTATATATATAATATATATATATAATATATATATATATATATATATATATATATATATATATATATATATATATATATATACATATATATATATATATATACAGTTTCAAAGCAGTGAGTTTATTTCAATAAATTAAAATATAAAAAATAATTTTTTTATGATCACGATTTTTTGAAAAACAGATTTTATTTATGGCCAGTCAAATAACCTTTTTAAAAAAACTCATTTATCATATATATAAAAGATATATATAAAATCTTCCCTTTAATATGGAAAGTCCTTATAGATAATAATAATAACAATAATAATAATAATAATAATAATAATAATAATAATATAATAATAATAATAATGAAAAATAGTCTAGTCTAGTCAAGATGGTTTCTCCGCATTTGCATAAGTGAGTGCCAACTCCAACGCTGCTGTAGTAGTCCCAGAGTATAATTCCCACTCCCGAAGGACTCCCTCCTGTGCCCTGGGACCCCCCACCAATTCTCCAACACTCCTCCAACGCCCCATCAACCCTCCAACACACCTCCAACCCTCTAGTGATGATCTCTTTCCGTGGAATGACCTGGTCAAGTTAGTAGCACCTTTCACGCGAGGAGGAGGTACTCTCTCTCTCTCTCTCTCTCTCTCTCTCTCTCTCTCTCTCTCTCTCTCTCTTTGTCTAGAAACGTGGCACTCTGCTGGCTCTCTCTCTCTCTCTCTCTCTCTCTAGAAACGTGGCACTCTCTCTCTCTCTCTCTCTCTCTCTCTCTCTCTCTCTCTCAGTCTAGAAGCGTGGCATTCTTTCTGGCTGGCTCTCTCTCTCTCTCTCTCTCTCTCTCTGTCTAGAAACGTGGCACTCTGCTGGCTCTCTCTCTCTCTCTCTCTCTCTCTCTCTCTCTCTCTCTCTCTCTCTCTCTCTCTTTGTCTAGAAACGTGGCACTCTGCTGGCTCTCTCTCTCTCTCTCTCTCTTTGTCTAGAAACGTGGCACTCTCTCTCTCTCTCTCTCTCTCTCTCTCTCTCTCTCTCTCTCTCTAGAACTTGGCTGGCTGACTCTCTCTCTCTCTCTCTCTCTCTCTCAGTCTAGAAACGTGGCACTTGGCATTCTCTTGTCTGGCACTCTGCTGGCTCTCTCTCTCTCTCTCTCTCTTTGTCTAGAAACGTGGCACTCTGCTGGCTCTCTCTCTCTCTCTCTCTCTCTCTCTCTCTCTCTCTCTCTCTCTCTCTCTATATATATATCATTGCTCCACAATATATACAAATCAGTACAAATCAGACTCTCTCTCTCTCTCTCTCTCTCTCCTACCTACCCACACACCTAGACCTAGACTTATAGCGTGCAATGGCTAACCCATTAACCCTCCCCCCCACCATCCTCTTTACTATAAGCTCTTCATGGAAATAGTGAGAGAGGGAGGGAGGGGGAGGTCCTAATTTAGGGAGGGGGTGGGTAAAGGGGGGTGGGGGTAGCTGAAGAAGACTTTAACACTTAATGTCCTTAATTAACTTTTGGTCATCCGAAAATGCTGAAGGTTTTTTTTGCGTGTGTGGTGTGACGCGTTTCCTCCATTACATTTCTCACACTCTTTCTTTTTCTCTTTCTTTCTCTCTTTCGTTCTTTCTTCTTTTTTTCTTTTTCTTCTTCTTCTTCAAGTCATTATATCTCGTCTACTTCTTGAGTTTTACTTTTGTTTTATCTGTTTAAGTTTCTCATAGGCCTAAGGTTTAAACCACCAAACCTCTGGAGGATAGTCTCATGAATATGAATATGATTCATCGTGTGAATAATAATAATAATAATAATAATAATAATAATTTATCATCATCATCATTTAACATTCCCACATCCACGAATGGTACTAAAAACATCGCTAATTCAACATTATATTATTGCAATTATTTACATTTTTCACATTCCGTAAGTGCACTTCCTGTTTACTTGTGCCTATCACTAATCCACCTCATCACTCATTCTTCTGCCCTCTCTCTCTCTCTCTCTCTCTCTCTCTCTCTCTCTCTCTCTCTCCCGCAGCTATTAGCCAGCTAATGGTGTTGGTGCGAGAGAAAATGCGCCTTATGCCTAATGGATTTGCTCATTCGAGTCGTGTAACAATTATGCGGATGATTTGAGAGAGAGAGAGAGAGAGAGAGAGAGAGAGGTCTACGCCATGTATGCCAAGGCAACGAAGCTTTAATTTCAGCTGCAAAAGAAGCATAATTTTGTTTGCTACGTAGCAATATAGGTCTAAAGTCTTCACGAATCGGTAAACCAGTGATTCGAACCTTTATCAAAGATGGCAATGCTTGTTCGTATGTATATATATGCATATATGTATGCTAAACCTTCTTCGTATGTATGTATGTATGAATGTATATATGTTTTACAGAGCAGTAAAGCTTCAATTTCAGCTTCAAAAGAAGCGTAAGCTTTATTTGCGATGCAACAACATCGGTCTACAAGCTTCACGAATCCGCACAACCAGTAATTCTAACCTTAAGTAAGTCTGTGTTTATGTGTATGTATATATGTATGCCAAGGCTTTTTCGTATGTATGAATGCATGAATATAAGTATTCCAAAGCAATGAAGCTTCAATTTCAGCTTCAAAAGAAGCATGAGCATTATTTTGGGTTTAGGAACATCGGTCTAAATGCGTATGTATTTGTGTAATATGCATGCTAAGGCTTCTAGTAGTGTACGAACGTATGTATATAAAGTATTCCAAAGCAATGAAGCTCCAATTTCAGCTTCAAAAGAAGCATCATCTTTATTTTGGGTGTAGCAACAGCGGTCTAAAGGCTTCACGAATCAGCACAACCAGTGATTCGAACCTGATTCACGTTCGAGATTCCCCTCCCAAAACTTTTTCACACCAAGGGGGCCTTACACCGGGGTGTGTATATAACCTTTGCCCTTTAAAAAGATTCAGGAGGGAGGGGCTCTCTCTCTCTCTCTCTCTCTCTCTCTCTCTCTCTCTCTCTCTCTCTCTCTCTTGTTGAACCTGTCTTATGAAAGAGGGGGAATTATCATAGCAGAGGTTTGTTCCACGAAAGGAGTTCTTTGTTTGTTGCTTGTGTGTATGTTTTGCAAAGTTGAAATTCAATGTTTACAGTACGTACATACATACATACATGTGTATTGATCTCTTAAACTTAATTCATTCATGTAACAGCAATCTTTCAATTCATAATAGATTTGGTTTGAGACCAAAACGAAAATATTCTAAAAAAAATTTTTTTTTTTATTTGAATTTTTTTTTCTGTAAAAGAAAACTATTGTGCCGGCTTTGTCTGTCCGTCCGCACTTTATTCTGTCCGCACTTTTACTGTCCAGCTTCAGATCTTAAAAACTACTGAGGTTAGAGGGCTGCAAATTGGTATGTTGGTCATCCACCCTCCAGTCTTCAAACATACCAAATTGCAGCCCTCTAGAATCAGTAGTTTTTTTTTATTTTATTTAAGGTTAAACTTAGCCATAATCGTGCTTCTGGCAACTATATAGGATAGGCCACCACCGGGCCGTGCTTAAAGTTTCATGGGCAGCGGCTCATACAGCATTATACCGAGACCACCGAAAGATAGATTTATTTTCAGTGGCCTTGATTATAAGGTGTAGTGGCTGTACAGAAAACTCGATTGCGCCGAAATTTTTTCCTTGCTTGTTTTCAAAATGGGTCCTTTATCAGTTTTGATTTCATAATTAATCGTAATTCAATTTTTATATACATTTTTAATATTGAAGATTATAAATGATAAATATTGATCATTGGTTGTCAAACGTTTATTATTTTATATTTTACTTTTTATTTATTTTATATGTTTATTTTTATCTATTTCATATTTTTATCTGCTTCATATTTTCATTTCTTTCCTATTCCCATAATTCTCTCTCTCTCTCTCTCTCTCTCTCTCTCTCTCTCTCTCTCTCTCTCTCTCTCTCTCTCTCTCTCTCTGTTTTGAATTACAGTTTATCATCATCATGTCATATATGATATTAAAGTGGACAACTTCACAGGAATCCATACAATGAGATACAATGACATATGATGACTTTTCTTTACGTCATGATTAGGAAATGCACTCTTCATTATAAAATCTTACGGTGATGAGTACATCATAGTCTTACGTACTTTCAAAATGAACAGCCTCATAGGAATCCGTATAATGAGATATAATGACATATAATGCCTTTCATGCATGTCATAATAATGAAAAGATTCACTCTTCATTATAAAATCATACGATAATGAGCACTTATAATCATAGAAAATCATCCAGATTAAATAATCTCATAGGAATCTGTACAATGATATGACATACAATGCCTTTTCTGCATGTCATAATAATAATGAAATCCACTCTTCATTATAAAATCTTATGCAAATGAGTACTCATAATCACAGGATATTACCATCTTACATACTTTCATAATGAATAACCTCAGGAATCCATACAACGAGGTGCAATGAATTATAATGACAAATAATACCTTTTCTGCATGTCATAATGATAATGGAATTCACTCTTCATTATAAAATCACACGGTAATGCATACTTATAAACCATTTGCCAAAAAGAACGGGTAATCTCTCAGGAATCCATACAATGAGCTATAATGACAAGTAATGCCTTTCCTGCATGTCGTAATGATGAAAAAATTCACTCTTCATTATAAAATCATACGGTAATGGCTTCCACTCTTAGCTGTTGCATGACTCGTGGATTATCACCTTAAACAAATGACTCTACAGTAGCAACATTTTATTTATGTTGGCAAGAACGAGTGCCACTGTGCCACGCCCATTAAAGTTGGGACATAATTACTAAATGGGTCTCGGAACAAGTGTTTAGGCACCTTAGACAGTTGAGACGTCGATGTTATACGTCTAGATTGGGATAAAGTACAAAAGACGAAGTCATTTTGGCTCCTGGTAACAAAAGACAAAGTAATTTAGCTCCAGGTAACAAAAGACGAAGTCATTTTGGCTCCTGGTAACAAAAGACAAAGTAATTTAGCTCCAGGTAACAAAATGCGAATTAATTTGGCTCCTGGTAACAAAAGACAAAGTAATTTAGCTCCAGGTAACAAAAGACAAAGCAATTTAGCTCCTGGTACAAAAAGACGAATTAATTGGCTCCCGGTAACAAAAGGAGTAGTTTGGCTCCTGGCAACAAAAGACAAAGTAGTTTGGCTCCTGGCAACAAAAGACAAAGTAGTTTGGCTCCTGGTGACAAAAGACGAAGTAGTTTGGCCCCTGGTAACAAAAGACGAAGTAATTTGGCTCCTGATAACAAAAGAAGTAATTTAGCCCCTGGTAACAGAAAACTAAGTAATTGGCTCCTGGTAACAAAAGACGAAGTAATTTGGCTCCTGATAACAAAAGAAGTAATTTAGCCCCTGGTAACAAAAGACGAAGTAATTTGGCTCCTGATAGGAAAAGACAAAAGTAATTTAGCCCCTGGTAACAAAAGACAAAGTAGTTCAGCTCCTGATAACAAAAGAAATAATTTGGCTCCTGGTAACAAAAGACAAAGTAGTTTTTAACTCCTGGTAACAAAAGACGAAGTAATTTGGCTCCTGGTAACAAAAGACAAACGCCTCTGCGTCAATACACTCCAGCGTCTGAGAACTTCGGCACTGACACAAATAATTTACGGTCATTATGCTGTAAAGTCCGCTAAGTAAGTATGTAACAGACACGACACGTAAGAATAAAAGGTAAAACAAAAGACGAGCTTGCGTGCGTGCATGCGTGCAAGTACGTATGTAATTTGCTTTACTACTCGAGAGAGAGAGAGAGAGAGAGAGAGAGAGAGAGAGAGAGAGAGAGAGAGAGAGAGAGAGAGAAATGCCGGAAATAATTTCCACACTTCTGAGAGACGAATATTATGATACTTGCCTGACGCTACAGGGTCAGGCGAGGGTCTTCTTGTGTAGTTTTAGCCTCGGTATCTTAAGGAAAGCTGACGACAGCTGACACCTGACACCTGACTCTGACAACTGACAGCTGACAGCCTGGGATGAAAGGTAGATCAAGGAAATAGTTATTACGGTAACAAGGTGTCAGGTATATAGATTTACCTCGCCATATTGAGAGGCGCTGACACCTGACACCTGACGGCTGACAGCCTCAGTATTAAGGTAGAGTAGGGAAATGAGGTTTACCTTTGCTAAACAAGGTAACAGGGTCTCAGATATATAGTTTTATCTCGCCATGTTAAGAGGCGCTGACAGCTGACACCTGACGCCTGACAGCTGACGGCTGACAGCCTCAGTATTAAGGTAGATTAAGGAAATTAGGGTTTACCTTTTCTAAACAAGGTAACAAAGTTTCAGGCATATAGTTTTACCCAAGAAATGTGGTTTTACCTCGCTATATCAAGTACTGACGACAGCTGACACCTGACAGCTGGCACCTGACAGCTGACAGCCTCAGTACGAAGGTAGATTAAGGAAAGAGGGGTTTACCTGTTGCAAACAAGGTAACAATATCTCACGTTATCTAGAAAGAATATCTTTCTAGAGATATACAATTCGAGTTTTCGACAGGTGTTAATTTCTAGTCCCACCCCCTCTCCCTCCCCTGTTTCTAGACCCCTCCCTACCCCCTTTTTCTAGATGCTCTATGATTGTCGCTAGATAACACTAGAAGCATGTAATGGCTCTCTCTCTCTCTCTCTCTCTCTCTCTCTCTCTCTCTCTCTCTCTCTCTCTCTCTCTCTCTCTCGATCTCTCTCTCTCTAGGAAAAATGGTGAAGGCCTCTTCAACATATTTTGCATATCTGTTGCTTCAATTATTTGCTTTTAGGATAAGAAAACATGTTTGTCTGTCGCGTGTTTGTTGTTTCACGTTTGCTCCTTCAGAAGGTCATGTTTTGGGACAGAAAACACGCTGGTCTGGTGCGTGTTCTTTGCAGGTTTGAGGCAGAAGTCTCACAGACAAATTTACAAGACGCTTCGACATAATATTTATCATGTTTGCTACTATTTTGTTTGCTTTAGGACAAAAACAAAATATTAGTCTGTCGCGTGTTTGTGGGATGTTTCAAGCAATGTCTTGCCGACAAATTTATGGGGAAGACTCAAGGTGAAACTTGTTTGCGACACGTTAGACGAACCTGTAATGTTTGTATTTAATCCTTGTCGGCATTTCTGTCTGACCTTCAGGTCATATTTCCATTTTTTTTTCTAGAGTTGCCATAAATTTAGCCTTACTAGAAACTAGAAGTCCTGTAGATTACATAAAAAATATCTAATGCTAGACAAGATATTTTTTTCTAGGGTTGCAAAGACTGTAGCTTTACTAGAGACTATATCAAAATGACAGAGAAATCTTCTAGAAGTTATAGAAAATATTTCATTTTTTCCGTTATTTTTTCTAGAATTGCCATAAATTTAGCTTTACTAGAAACTCTAGAAATTACATCAAAATGACAGAGAAATCTTCTAGAACAGGAAGAAAAAGTTTAATTTTGAACGAGCTATTTTTTTCTAGAGTTGCAAAAACTTTAGCTTTACCAGAAGTCATGTAGAAGATGTAGAAAATATTTAATTCTAGACAAGATATTTTTTCTAGAGGTGCAAAAACTTTAGCTTTACTAGAAACTACATCAAAATAAAAGAGAAGTCTCGTAGAAGATGTAGGAAGTATTTAGTTGTGGGCAAGGAACAGCTATTTTCCAAACTGGTATCTAAGACTAGGTAAATTTTCACTTTAAGCATTATCAAACAACTTACATATACTATTTATAAGTAACTCACCAACCCTGTTTCAAAGTAGACCAGGTGAATTTTTACTTTTCACAGCAACAAACAAATTACTTATCTTATTTCTAAATTACTTACCAACTCTCTTTTAAAGTTTGATTATAATTAAAAATTCCCTTTTAGGCTTGCTCCAAAGTCTCTTGTTTTTTATTTTTAAGTCATTCTTGCTCAGAATTAAACAGCCAAACAGAAATTATGTTAAATAATATTGGAACAATGTTGGCTAATTTTTAACTTCAGAGGGGTGGTCAGTGTGTTTGCGAGTGTGTATGTACGTGTTTCAGGTTGTGATTGATTAAATTTTAACACAAATGGCCAAGTAGTTAGGAATTAATTAAATTTGAACACAAGTGGCCAAGTAGTTAGGAAGTATTTTATAAAGTGATTTGACGACAGTGGAACAAGTGATAACTCAGAATCAACTTTACAGTTTTTAAGTGTACCACTTTTTTTTCTCCAACAAAAATTTTATTATTCACTTAAAATTTAATCTTGTAAGGATTTCTAGAAATCTGTTTTTAGAAGTGTACTGATTGTTAATTTATGATCTTAGCCCAGGTAAATTTACCTGTAAGTTACAGTTAATTAAGAGAGTTTACAGATGTATTTACATTTCCAGATCTCCTTCCAGTGTCTCTGAATTTCCATCTTGAATATATTGCATTTTCTCTTCCATAAGATATCATATTTCCATCCAAAAAAATTACCATAAGTTTTTCAAGCCCTTTCATATTTTTCCTTTCAATTTCATCTATATGTAAAAAAATACCCTCATTCTTCTTATGCCTTCCATATTTTTCCCTCGAATTTAATGAAACTCGTGACATTTTTATATATATTTTAAAATCTGATCCCTACAAAAATACGAAATGAGAGGTTGACTTTTATCCTGCTAAGATGACATGGGACTTCCAGATGATTAGAAAGGATTAGAGAGGATTAGAAGATTAGTATTAGGGGATGAGGGATTATATGGAGTCATATATTATTAGCAGCTGTTAATAATGCTACACAAGGTTGGCGTTGTTTTATGATGGATTAGCTAATCAAGTTTTTCAAAAATAAATATGGAAGTTGAAAGTAAAATCATTATTTAATATGAAGCAGTTTTTTTATGATTAACAGTTGCCTATGCATAGGCTACGTATGTATGTATGCAAATGTTTAAGTATACATATGTATATAAGTGCTCATATCCTGTAACCCTGTAGCCAAATATCCTCTCCCTGTAACATTGCGACCTGTAATGCTCGCCCTGTAACCCTGTAAATCCGTAATGCTCTTCCTGTAACCCTGTAAATCCTTAATCCTCACCATGTAACCCTTTAATCAAGTATCCTCTCCCTGTAACCTTGCAACCTGTAATACTTGTCCTGTTACCATGTAATTCCTTAATCCTTGCCTTGTAACCCTGTAAATCCTTAATCCTCGCCCTGTAATCCTGTAAATCCATAATCCTCGCCCTGTAACCCTGTAAATCCGTAATGCTCTTCCTGTAACCCTGTAAATCTGTAACCCTCTCCCTGTAATCAAGTATCCACTCCCTGTAACCCTGTAAATCTGTAATCCTCTCCCTGTAACCCTGTAATCAAGTATCCGCTCCCTGTAACCTAGCAACCTGTAATACTTGTCCTGTAACCCTGTAAATCCATAATCCTCGCCCTGTAACCCTGTAAATCCGTAATCCTCGCCCTGTAATCCATATTCCTAACCTTCTCATCACCTGAATATTCAGTTCCAACTTCATCGGAAAAAAAGTAAAAGCCTTTTTTGAAATCAGATGATCTTTCATTATGTGTTTTTATTTGAGTGTGTTTTTAAAAACTCGTTCGTCGTATGTTTGTGTTTTTGTTTTTTGTGGATTTTTTTTAATGAAAAACTCTCATATCTTATCTTATGAATTTCATTAAGGAAAATGGAAAAAAGGGAAAAGAATCTTTTAATATTTTTAGGTCATGGGAATTAGGTTTTCTTGATGGAGTTTCTTTTCTTATGAAAAAGATATTCTCTCTCTCTCTCTCTCTCTCTCTCTCTCTCTCTCTCTCTCTCTCTCTCTCTCTCTCTCTCTCTCTCTCTCCCAAAAAAAAGAAAGGCAGAAAGACTGTGAGTCTGATATCAAGAAAACCGCGATGTCTCTCTCTCTCTCTCTCTCTCTCTCTCTCTCTCTCTCTCTCTCTCTCTCTCTCTCTCTCTCATCAAGAAATCTTGTTAGTTTTTGCATAAATAATATTTATATTACGAGCATATTTTTATCTAGATGTTATTCTCCTATATTTTCTTAGTTATATATATATATATATATATATATATATATATATATATATATATATATATATATATATATTTATCAACATTTCACTCTTGTTGTTTCATGACCATTTACGAGCAAGAAAGAGCTTAGCCCGAGCTAGGTCCATTTTCAAAGCTTCCATTATATGCCCACAAAGGGAACGCATCCTAAACAAAGGAGTTACTCGTACTATACACTCCGTTTAGCTATTATCAACTCTCAGGGCTGGAACAATGAGACTGTTACAGGGTTACGGAGTTACAGGGTTGTAAGGTTACAGGCGAGTGGGGAATAGGGAATTCCTTGGTGGTAGGGGGAATGGGGAATTCTCTGGTCGTGGGGATTCGTAGGGGATTCGTGGTGAAGGTTGAGGAATGCTCTGTTGGGGATTCGTTGGGGGTTGTGGGAATTTGCGGTGAAGGTTGGGGAATGCTGTGTTGGGGATTTGCTGGGGATTCGTGGTGAAGGTTGGGGAATTCCCTGTTGGGGGTTCGTAGGGATTCGCGGTGATTCGAGAGAATTCGTTGGTGATTCGAGATAATTCGTTTGGGATTCGTAAGAAATTTGTGGGAATTCAGGGGGATTCATTAAGAATTCATAGGGATTTGTGGGAATTCGGGAGGGGAATCATTAGGAATTCATAGGAATTTGTGGAAGATTCCTTGCTCGCGATAATTCGTTGGGGATTTGTAGTGATTATTGGAATTCGTGGTGATTTGTGGCGATTCCTACGGGATGGGGTCTGTGGGAATTCGTAGTTTCTTAGTTCCCACTGTAGAGAGAGAGAGAGAGAGAGAGGTTAATTAGCCAGGTGTATGGTAGGCTTCCGATAAGGTAATCACGCGACTTTGCACCTGATTCTTTAGAATTTATCCCAACAGTTTTTTTTTATTTTTAATAATTCTAATCTTTTTAATAATTTTATTATTTTAGTTTTTTTTTTTTTTTGGGACCACCTCGTTCTAAGACAAGGGTTGGGGAGTAGGTGGTGGGGGGAGTTGTCTTTGATGCTTAAGCAATTGAGAAAAATTGTGGGAAAAGACCGCAGGGGGGTCTTTTGGTAAAAAAATTAAATTACAAATTTTCCAGACAAAATAACAATAATATGTTTATTAGAGAGAGAGAGAGAGAGAGAGACAGACAGAGAGAGAGAGAGAGAGAGAGAGAGAGAGAGCAATAATTATAAAACACAAGAGTATGAAAATTATTATTTTTCTGTATATCAAAGATATTAGAAATTTATCTTCAATAATTATTTAACCTTCGTTTTAGACCATTAAAAATTATCCGTAAACCTTCTAATATAATTTGAACCAAGAAATTATCTTACAAATTATCCTTAAAAATAATTACAATTACGATAGAATTGGGCCAAAAAAAAGATAAAAAATAAAAAACAAGTAAAAAATGAGCCGAAGTTTATTCAGCGCAACCGGTTTTCTCTACAGCCGCTACATAATCAAGGTCACCGAAAATAGATCTATCTTCCGGTGGTCTCGGTATAATGCTGTATGAGCTGCGGCCCGTGAAACTTTAACCACGACCCGGTGGTGGCATATCCTATATCGTTGCCAGAAGCACGATTATGGCTAACTTTAACCTTAAATAAAATCAAAACTACTAGGACTAGAGGGCTGCAATTTGGTATGTTTGATGATTGGAGGGTGGATGATCAACATACCAATTTGCAGCCCTCTAACCTCAACAGTATTTAAGATCTGAGGGCGGACAGAAAAAAATGCGGACATAACAGTTTTCTTTTACAGAAAACATAAAATTGATCTATTGAAATTCGGGTTTGCCAGAGCGCAGAGTTCCATAGATATATGATAAGTTGTAGATTAATTTTCCATAAAGTTGTATGAATTTAACATTCATGTGAAGCTCAATTAGAAATATATTGAATTTTAGCCTAAGATTTATAAATAACTGGACATTATTACTGTACAAGCTATTGAAATTAGTTTCATTTAATAATTTCTGATTTAATACTGAGATACGCAAGACGAAGTTGCAAAAAAATTTCAAAAATCAAACTTGGTCATTTTAACCAAAACAGCTAAAATAAAATTTAATGGATAATTCATTAGAATTTTCATTCTTTTCCCATACCCTGAGAAATTGTCTCTAGATAAAGCATTAAAAATCATTCATTACAAAAAATCATCCATGTATTAGTAATATATATATATATATATATATATATATATATATATATATATATATATATATATATATATATATATATATATATTATTAATACGACATAAATATACCTCAAAACTCAAACATTACAAGAGTCCAGTATTTAGAAATTTCTTAGGATCATCTTAAAAGCATCCTGACGACCTGAGCTGTCATTAAATGATCCTTCCGGACGAGTCCTTTAGGATACGAAGGAGTGTGGGCCACTTCTCCTTCAGTGCAAAGAAAGAAGGGTAAATGTCCTTTAGAGTACAGGACCTGTAAGTAGAGGGAAGGACTGGAAAGGGTACCTTTATCACTAAGACATTTGGGTGGTAGGACCGCTGTCTGTCCTGCTTATCTTTATGTCCGTGCGTCTCTCTCTCTCTGAGAGAGAGAGAGTTAAATATGTAGTTACTCATCTACTTTTCAATTACATTCAAGCAATATAAACCAATCTTTATTTATAAATGTGTTCTCACACGTACAAACTGTTTCATATCACAGAAATCTCCTTAAACCTGTTCCCTTAAATAACTACAGCCGTGTGAAAAGAACATCAGGGTCTCTTTAATCCTGGAGAGAGAGAGAGAGAGAGAGAGAGAGAGAGAGAATCTTTTTTCTAAAAGCCACACCCATTGCATCATGTCACATACCATATAAGCAGGATCCTTGTTGCTTCTAAGCCACACCTCTCTCTCTCTCTCTCTCTCTCTCTCTCTCTCTCTCTCTCTCTCTCTCTCTCTCTCTCTCTCTCTCTCACCTGCGGGAAGGCTATTCCACGCACGCTATCGCTTTATATATCTCCTGAATTTTATTTTATTATTTCTTTTCATTTTATCATTTTATTTTTGGGATACCCTGTATTTGCACAGAGAGTGGGGAAGAGATAGTGGGAGGGTTTGCGTGTGACGTCACAAACATAAACAATGACGGACTAG
>NC_089765.1:11756033-11791033 GCF_040412425.1 Macrobrachium rosenbergii | reverse complement strand
TTATTCATTTTATCATTTTTACTTTTCTGTTGTCGGTTTGGTCTTTTGGTGGGGGGGGGCGATTTTGCTGTGTGTTCAAAATTATTTATTTCCTTTTTCTCGTCAAGAAATTATCTAGTGTCCTTTTTTGACACAGCTGAGTTTTCAAAATTATTTTCCTACGAAAGAAGCTTATAATAATTTCACAGGATTTTTTTTAGTCCTTTTTTTTGACGTAAATGAATTTTAAAAAAATATTTTTGTGAAAGAAATTTATTAAATGTCACATTTTTTGTTGACGTAGATAAATTTCCCAAAAAAAATTGTTTTAAAGAAATTTATTATAGTATCGCAACATTTAAGAATGTTGAAGAATGTAAACACGTGCAAATTTACATTCAGAAAGTCCTTGCTACCACAAATCTATTTTTTTCTGTCCTGGTAAAGGCTTTTGCACAGTTCATTTCGATTTTTAAAAATAGTAAAAAATATTCATTTTTTTAACCTGGTAGAGCAAAATGTACAGGTCGTTTCCATTTTAAAACTGCAGTTACATGGGTCGTTCTGACTTTTAAAAATTGCAAAATGTTGATTTTTTGTTTTCACCTAGTCAAGGCAAATTGCACAGGCCATTCTGACTTTTAAAAATTGCAAAATAATGTTGACGTTTTTGTTACCACCATTGCTCAAGTCATTTTGATTTTTAAAAATTGCTGAATAATGTTGATTTTTTTTTTATTTTCACCCAGTAAGGCAAATTGTACAGGTCATTTCAATTTTTTAAAAATTGAAAAAAAAATCATCTTCACCAAGTCATGGCAAAATGTACGGGCCATTTCAGTTTTGAAAAATTAAAAAAAAAATGCTGATTTCCTCCGGGCCAAAGCAAACTGCACAGGCCATTTCAGTTTTTTTAAAGATTGCAAAATTTAAAATTGCAAAAAAAATTATAGATTTAAACAGACGCATTCTGAAAAGACAGGAATGGATGTGTGTGTTTGAGAGATATAAATCTAAATTTTAATATATAAATTTGTCCAAAAATTTCCTTTCGATATATAAAAGTTGTCCAAATTTACTTTTTAACGTATAAAAAATTATCCAAATTTAATTTTTAATATATTAGAAATCTTCCAGATTTGCTATTGATATATAAACAATGACCAAATTTAATTGTTAATAAATAAAAAATTATCCAAATGTAATTTCTGGTATATTAAAAATCGTCTAAATTTGCTATTGATATATAAAAAAATGACCAAATTTAATTCCTAAAGTGTAAAAAATTACCCAAACTTAATTTCTAATATATGAAAAATAGTCCAAATTTGCTATTGATATATAAAAAAATGACCAAATTTGATTCTTAATATAGGAAAAATCATCCAAATTTTATTTTTAATATATTAAAAGTCGTCCAAATTTGCTCTTGGTATATAAAAAATTACCAAATTTGATTCTTAATATAATGAAAATCATCCTAATTTAATTTTTAATAATATTAAAAATCGTCCAAATTTGCTATTGGTATATAAACAATGACCAAATTTAATTCTTAATATATAAAAAATCATCCAAATTTAATTTTTAAAATATTAAAAATCGTCCAAATTTGCCACTGATATATAAACAATGACCAAATTTAATTCTTAATATATATAAAATCTTCCAGACTTAATTTTTAATATATTAAAAATCGTCCAAATTTGCTACTGATACATAAACAATGACCAAATTTGATTCTTAATTTATAAAAAAATCATCCAAATTTAATTATTAACATATTAAAAATCGTCCAAATTTGCTATTGACACATAAGCAATGACCAAATTTAATTCTTTATATATATAAAATCTTCCAGACTTACAAGCAACAAGTCTTGATCGACGAACAGAAGAAGAAGGAGAAGAAGAATCTGTAGTAGCCTTCCAATATCATGTAGAGAAATAGCCCAAATGAATTTGATGAGTTAATACTTAGTCCGGGATGAACGAGGGATGGAGATAGAGAGAGAGAGAGAGAGAGAGACAGATAGAGATAGAGAGAGGGGCAAGAACTGCCTCTTATTTTTTTCAAGGGTATTAGAGAGAGAGAGAGATAGAGAGAGAGGGGGAGGTAGTTAGTAGTAGTTGAGAAAAGGGGGAGTTCGGAGGAGGGTGGGGGTTAAGGAGCTGTGAAAAAGACCCGGCAAAGAGAGATTGAGAGACGCCGGCGAGACGTCTCAACGGTACCACTGCCGACGCTATACTGAGTTGACTGTAGTGGCGATGGTGGTGTGAAGCACAGAGAGAGAGAGAGAGAGAGAGAGAGAGAGAGAGAGAGAGAGAGGGGTGCCACACCAAAAAACCGCTTGCAACCCTTTTTCCCCTCTCTCTCTCTCTCTCTCTCTCTCTCTCTCTCTCTCAGTAATGCCCTGCCCCATTTATCTCTCTCTCTCTCTCTCTCTCTCAGTAATGCCCTGCCCCACTCTCTCTCTCTCTCTCTCTCTCTCTCTCTCTCTCTCTCTCTCTCTCTCTCTCTCTCTCTCTCTCAGTAATGCCCTGCCCCATTTATCTCTCTCTCTCTCTCTCTCTCTCTCTCTCTCTCTCTCTCTCTCTCTCTCTCTCTCTCTCTCTCTCTCTCAGTAATGCCCTGCCCCACACCTCTCTCTCTCTCTCTCTCTCTCTCTCTCTCTCTCTCTCTCTCTCTCTCGTACTGTAGTGATGCCATTTCTCTCTCTCTCAATAAAGTCATGCCGTCTCTCTCTCTCTCTCTCTCTCTCTCTCTCTCTCTCTCTCTCTCTCTCTCTCTCGGTGAAGTCATGCCATCTCTCTCTCTCTCTCTCTCTCTCTCTCTCTCTCTCTCTCTCTCTGTGGTGATGCCATCTCTCTCTCTCTCTTAGTGGTGATGCCATCTCTCTCTCTCTCTCTCTCTCTCTCTCTCTCTCTCTCTCTCTCTCTCTCTCTCTCTCTCTCTCTCTCTCTCTCTCTCTCCGTCTTTTTAAAAAATAATTTGCGTTATACGAATATGAGCTACAATATAACCGTGTCCTCTGATTCTTCATAAATTTCAAAGGTGTTACATTATTATTAATATTTGAGTGATTTCGTCATTATAAATATTATTATAATTATTATTATTATTTTGTTGCTAATATTATTATTATTATTTTTAATATTATTATTTTATTGCTATTATTATTATTATTATTATTATTCTTATTATTATTATTATTGTATTACATCGTAACTTGTAAACATTTCTTATAATAATTTGTATCTCGTTGAGATGCTTTGGAATTCTGGAGATCATCTTAGGGGAACACAGAAGAAACATTATTAATCCATTACCATTTTGGTCGCTGGTCGACTGTTGTGTGTCACAGAGAGAGAGAGAGAGAGAGAGAGAGAGAGAGAGAGAGAGAGAGAGAGAGAGCGCCCACTCTCATCTCCATCAAACATGGCCAAACGGGAAAAACAATTGCACCAAAATTATGTAAGGACCAAGCCCCAAGGTCAGACTTACCCCTCTCTCTCTCTCTCTCTCTCTCTCTCTCTCTCTCTCTCTCTCTCTCTCTCTCTCTCTCTGCATTCCTGGAAAGAGCTTACATCATGAGTCTTAATATGGTTCCCAAATGGAAGGCTCTGGATATTAAACGTCACATAAAGTTGGTCCGCGGGATGACAGTAAGTAGCCTCTCTCTCTCTCTCTCTCTCTCTCTCTCTCTCTCTCTCTCTCTCTCTCTCTTCCTTGAATTGCTAGCTCTTTTTGTATTGTATGTAGGCCTATATATAGCTTTCTGGTATAACGGTCAGACTTGGCTCTCTCTCTCTCTCTCTCTCTCTCTCTCTCTCTCTCTCTCTCTCTCTCTGTCCGTAGGCCTATATATTTGTGGTTCAATTTTTCAGGTTTTAAAAGAATACTCTTGGTTAAGTGACGAAAATTTATATATATATATATAATATATATATATATATATATATATATATATATATATATATATATATATATATATATATATATATATATATATATATATATATATATATATATATATATATATATATATATATATATATATATATATATATATATATATATATATATATATATACTTATTTAAGTAATCTAAAGAATCTTAAATAAAGGTTATATTTTCTACAATACGAGAATTATTCACGTAAAATAAAATTGCTATAATTTCTCTCGTTATGTAAAATATTAACCTCACTAATTCTGATTACTTAGCGTTGGATTTATTCAATAAAGTTTTTTTCTACAAGTTTTTTGTGTTCTTAAGTCATAAAGAAACAAAAAATATATAAAAAACACACAAAAGCTTCCTAAGAACAAGGGAAATTGAAAAGTGACAGTTACATAGGCCTATTTCAGCCTTTTTTTTTTGGCCTATCATTTGATTTACGGAGGCCAAAGACATCATTTCCCGTCGGAGAAAATTGGATGAGAGAGAGAGAGAGAGAGAGAGAGAGAGAGAGAGAGAGAGAGAGAGAGAGCGTTGAGCATGGGTCTATTCCAGCCCTGTTAAACTGTATCAGAATTCCACAGATACACCCACGTTTGAACAGTTATGGGCTTAGGCCTATATTCTCCTTCATAGGGGGGAGAGAGAGAGTGTGTGTGTATTTCAGCCTTATCGAAATGTATCAGAATTCCAGGGATCCATCTGTTTGAACGGGAATAGGCCTAGGCCTATATCCTTCCTCGTTGTCTGTTGTTTAAAGGTTACCACATTCTTGCGCGCGCGCGCGTGTGTGTGTGTGTGTGTGTGTGTGTGTGTGTGTGTGCGTAATTGAGGCGGGAGTAATCCCCTTCGGAGGAGAATTAGAGAGGAAAATAAGCCCATAAACAAACCCTGCACAGAGTAAGTTGCGTGTGACAATCCTCCCAAGGGAACGTTTTTCTACCAATGCTCTAAGGAGGAAGTGAGGAGTGAGGAGGAGTGAGGAAGTCCTCCTCACCAGGAAGAAGAAGAAGAAGAAGGAGAAGGAGAAGCCGTTGATGACGCCTTACCGATAAACTCCATGATGACGCCATAGGTGCCAAGTGACGTCACGGGTTAATGGCTTCTTTGCACGCATTCGCCTCCTCCTCCTTCGGCGGGAGCGAAAGGTCCTTTGTCTTGTGTTCTTTTGTTTTGTCGTCTTCACCTGGTGGTTGCTTGGTTGCTTGCTTGGGCGGGAGGAGAAAGGGGCCACTTGATGGCTTAATTGCTTAATAGCTTATAATTGGCTGCTGGATTGATTGCTACCGTGGGTGTGTGGTATCGTTGCAAGTGTCTCTTTCATAATTTGTGTTTCATGAGAGAGAGAGAGAGCGGGGGGCGGCGGTCAGGCCGACAGACAGAGAGAGAAAGCGAGACAGAGAGAGACAGAGGCAAAGATAGAGAGAGAGAGAGAGAGAGAGAGAGAGAGAGAGAAACAGATGGACAATCTGATTCACCTCACTGACATTTGGAGGTGTGTTAAACAGGTAAAAACGATTAATTTAAATCAATCAATACCTCCTTACTTAATTATGCTATTTATTTTTAAGTAAAAAGGTTAAATTAGGACTTTTAAAGAGAGTCTGCTGCACTTAAATACAAAACTAAGAAGGCACATAGAACTGTGTGATGATAATTGCTAGGCCTGTGCTTGAAATGTCGTAATGTTTATGATGATATACAATACAGGACACAATTCACGCCAAAGGAGGAGGAGGAAGAGGAGTTTAAAAAAGAAAAAAATGGAGTGAAATCTTGGAAGCATATCACAAAAGCGGCAAAGTCTAGTTAGGCCTATAGATAGAGAGAAGGTGTGTAGTTATGATATTTTACGTACCTGTAACCGCTATAACTGTTATGATACGATTACTAAAGACGTTTTTTTAATATTTTTTCATAAATAACATAAAACAAAATTTTTAAAAATGAGAATACTGGAAAATATGACGTTGAAAAAAGGACTGAAATCTTGTTCAGACATCAAAAAGAGGCATTCTCGGTGAAGTGTGGAGAGAGAATGTTTGTATTTATGATAGTTTTCATATCTTAAAAGTTATACAGGTTATAAAACTATTATAAAAATGTTTCCAACATTTATGGATATATAACAGAAAGAAAAATCCCCAAAAATCCATAAAAATCGGTAAAAACATTGCCCTCCTCTTTTGAATATGGCGACCAGACCCCCAGAGAGACTGTGTTCATATATGATGTTATAAGTATCTTAAACCGCCATAACTGTCATAAAACGATTATAAGAAATTTTTTTAAACCTTTCAACATACAGTATAAAAATCAGGTCCCAAAAAATCCATAGAAACTGAGAAAAAAAATGCTAACTTTTTTCTATAAAAAAGGAGCAGAACCATGTAAACTTTTCTAAAAGTAGCACAATCGGTAAAAGCTGAGGAAAGACTATGTATATTTATTAAGCTTAACCGATCTTAAAACGCCATGAAAGTAATAAAATGTATATTAAAAACATTTGAAACATTTATAGGTACATTATCAAAACAGAAAACCTCAGGAAATCTATAAAACCACAACCCTGCCTCTTTTCAACATAAGAAAGGAGGCATGATCTGACACACAGCCTAGACCCTAGGGAGACTGTGTTTATTTATGACATCTTACGTATCTAAAACTACCACAACTGTTATAATGCTAATTAAAAAAACATTTTCCAACATTTATATATACACACCAACAACAAAACACCCCAAAAAATATATAAAAACCGAGAAAATACCACTCTGCCTCATTTACATATGGCGACCAGACGCTCCCTCTCAGCCCCTGCTCGAGCGCCTCTCCGTCAGCAACCGAAGACCTTCGTCGGCGGCCATTTTGCCGAATCATCTGTTTACGTCAAAAGTCTCACAGTCTCCATGACAGGAATTCGTCGTCGCATTTTATAATGAACGCCCTACAGTCCTATTCCAGCGACGACGACGAGTCAGGGAACGAAGCGCCTGCAAATAAAGTAAGGTTTGAAAGTCCCAGTCGTCGTTTTTGTGTCGTTTAGCGACGAAAAGTCGTCGCTGCCTTTTGTGTTCGTTGTACGCTTCGGTGGGCGCCTTATTTTGCAGGCGTTTATTTTTGTCGCGTTGGGAGATTTGAGCTTGTTTTGACCGTAGTTCGTGCTGCCGCGTCCACAGGAGTCGGTTTGTGTCGTTTTGTGTCGCTTAGTATGAAATTGTCGCTGTTTGATCGACGTCCATCGTAACGTACCCAAAAGGGAGATGCCATGTTGTATTTACGCGTTTATTTTTGTCGCATTGGGATATCTGAGCTTATTTGCACCGTAATTTAGATCATCGGGCCGTTGAGTGATGGTTTTTGGTCGTTTTGTGTCGCTGAATTCGAAGTTGTCGCATTTTTCATCGGCGTCCATATTATGTACCCTGAGGGATGCCAAGTAGGGTTTAAGCTTTTATTTTTGGCGTGTATTTCAGCATGGGTATAATTCAACTTTCGAGTTTAGGGCATCGTGCCATACCTAGCATTGTATTTTTTCCGTGTATTTCAACGTGGGCATATTTTGACCAATTTTAACCCTGATATAGGACATTGTGCCCTGACGTTGCCCTTATGAATATGGGTAGATGGGTAGCCAAAGTTGGCCTGTCGAACATATCCAGGGTAATTACTTTCTATCTCTATCCATTTAGCTTATTTACTTTTCATCTGTTTAGCTTACCTGTTGAAAGCCAAGGTTAATTACCTGTCTGATTGGGACTGTTTAATAGTATGAACATATATATAGGTAGCTAAGGTGAGCCTGTCTAGCCTGCATATTCGATAGGAGTGATTCGTTAGGCCAGGCTCACTCTAATTATATACTCTTAATGTTATATTTTCTTAATGCCCGTTCTTTAGAGAACTGCGTTGGCTTGTCTTTATTACATCAGATAATAGTAAGTGGCTTTAATCGACATCCTAGCTATTCTTTAGAGAATTTCATTGGCTTGTCTTTATTACAGCAAATAATTGTAATTGACCTTAACCAATAGCTTAGGCTAGATTAAAAATAGTTAGCCTGCCCCTTAGGTTTGGCTACGAGTCCATAGCCGGACAACGATAGCTGTAAACCAGCGCAATAAAGCTTATGAGAAAAGCACCCTCTGCTACGTAGCCATACATAGGCCAGGCAACATACTTAGGTGATATATACAGGCTAGGCTACTGTCAACGCTATGGTTCTACAGAAAGGCTCTGTGGGACACTGTTTTTAGTACCAGACCCTCAGGGATGAACTTTTAACATGAACCAAAGACAAACTTTTCCAAATTATCTCACCTGTATTGCATTGTATACACCCTTTTCTATGCTGTTCAGTTCAGAAATTTCAATAATAAATGATATCTTTGTGCGGGGCTTTTGTAGAATTATTGGCCAAAGAAGAGTATTGTTATCAGAGATAAACCCATCTGAAATTCCATTTCATCCTGACAAAGTGGTTTGCTCAAAACAATTTTGGTTTATATGAAAAAATTCTGGTAGAAATTACTCTAAGGATCATTTAAATATATTTCTGTTGCATATTATATAAATTATCATTTGTAATTGTACATGAACAGATGCAGCCTTTACATCGACCATACTTGATAAATCGTTGTGTAAACCGACGCTCTCTCATTTTCAAGTGGTAGTTCTAACCTTCCCCCTTTTTCCGCAGAGCTGTAAAACGGGGGATCCTGGCACGAACTACGACGATGTCGGAATGGATATAAGTGAGGTAGGATATGAATGCAGGTTTGACCGTCTTTATACAGATTAAAAGTATACTGTACTTCTACTATTTTATATGTAACATGTACTTTTTTATATTATTTCCTTTTTTTTTCTGTTTTGCTTATGAAGCACTGTATTGGAAGTCAAAATAGTTGATTTCTACTCCTTGTTCAGGAGGCTCGTGGGTCTCTTCGCTCTGAACTGAAGATTGTTTTTTTTTTTCATTATGATTTTACTTTCAATTTTCATTAAAGAATGAAGCAAATTCAAATCAGGATGCCAATATCATATCTCTAGGCTGTAGTAGGGTAGACTGGAATATGGAAGAGATTTAGACTTGGTCATTGCTATATAGGTGAAGAGACCTAGGGCCAGAAAAAATAAAAATGAAGTCTTTAGGTAGGCTATTTTTAAATATTAATTCACTGCCTTTAAAATCCCTGAGGGTAGATATCTGAATATTTAAAAAAGAACTCATAAAATTATGCCGTAACTGTGGACGCCTGTGCGACAATATAAGTGGCCGGTGAGTGACTGGTAGCCTCGGTCATTCGCCGATAGATTCTCTGTAAAAGCATGAAGTGATATACCCTTGGTTAGGTCATGATGACTGCTGCCCCCTTCTATTTTATCTCCTCTGTCAGAAATTCAGTTGACCCACTTCTCCGACTCACTTGTCCATAGAATCAGTAGAGAAGAAGAAGTGTAAGTGAAGGAGGCCCGTCAGAAGGCCTTGCTTGCTCGCTCGCCACTTTTGGGCAAGAGCTAATGTTAATAAAAAAAAAAGAAAAGAAGAAAATAAAAATCCTCAGAGAGAGAGAGAGAGAGAGAGACCTGAAACTTTTTCCCCATATTTTTATTTTGATTCTGGAGGATTTTGGTGGGGTGGTAGGACGTGTTGGGGGGAGGGGATGAGATTAGCTACATGTAAATATTACAGCAGCTTTTTGAGTGCATGATTAACCAAAGGCGAAGCAAAAAACAAGTGCGGCAAACAATAACAGCTCAAGCACTATTATGACAACCTATGAAATTCGTTTGATATTAACACGTTCTGTTGATGTACACAAGTCGGCGGAGACTTCTGCGACTTTAGGGCACCTTGGTTGGAGCACCACCCCTCTTGCCGCGAGACCCTAAACCTTACAAAAAAGAGAGATGTAAGCACAGGGTAAGCGCAGGTGAGTAGCGTAAGTACTTACGAGTTAAGGACTACTTTTAAGGTTTTTCTGAAGTTTTTTATTTTAAGTCAGTATTGTTGTTTGGAGGTTCTTTTTCAACGGCGTCGTGCCAGTATGCTACACGTTCATTTTTAAAGAAAGTACTCGTAAATATTGTCTGGTTTTCCACAGTTGAACGTCATCATAGTTAATGTTTTTGTTACAGATTAAAAAGCAGACAATAATCGTTTTGATACCAACGGTATAGGTCAAAGTAAACAAGTTGCTTTATGGGGTTCAACACGAAGTGAGTTTTCCCTCTCTCCACTCTCCTCTGTCCTGGGTGCATCTGCTTGAGCTCCCATCAAACTTTCTGCGTTCATGCCTTATCCTATGATATATCCTGCTCCATCCTACAGGGCTTTGTCTGACTGCTTCCATATTTACAGCTTTTCCGACTAACTTTTCCTCATCGCTTCTCATCTCATGTCCAAACCATCCAATCTTCAAGATGTCCGCCTGTTTTCCATCTGCTGGTTGCCTTATCTCTCACATTCTTACATATGTAACACAACCATGCCCCGGCCCTTAATCTCAACATTATAGTCACACCTTTTCAACCCCCTCCATTTTCTTTCTTATTGCCCCTTTTGCTGCTGCTTAAATTAATTACAGGTCTTACGTACACGTAAATCTTGTTCCAAGACACTGCAAAAGATTAACAAGGAAACATAAAAGAGTTCAGTGGTTAATTATTAAATAGATTTACTTGGGACACATTTTATCTCCTGAGAAAGGTTTACTAATTTTAACTGTGTGTAGTCCTGTAGGGGGTTAGTGCTGTCGGTGCCTCGCGCAGTGCACTGTAGGCATTACTTAAGGTGCTTTGCCGTGTCCCTTATACCCCTAGCTGCAACCCCCTTTCATTGCTTTTACTTACTTCTGTTCATATTCTTCTTCCATTTTACTTTCCACCCCCTCCTAACAGTTGTTTCATAGTGCAACTGTGAGGTTTTCCTCTTGTTACGCCTTTCAGACCTTTTTTTCTCTCAGTTCCCCTTTCGGCACTAAATGACCTTGCTTGTCCTTTGTCCTAAATTTTATATTCCATTTCACTTTGCTCAGACAGATTTAACGGGTCAAACGTTACATTTTGTTCTAATGTGGGTTTGTGGAGGTCACTAAGAATTAAAATTGTTAAGAATGAGCTATTTTGATCGTTACTTTCTTCAACAAATGATTCTGTAGCATGTTGACATGACGCTACCTTATAGTATGGTTTACATCCCCCTTTTAAAAATATAAGTACAATGTGAAGAGAAGAGAAGGAAGGATGGTGTGTTTGTGTACGCACTGTTATGAAACACAAGAGGCGACGTGTATGGAAACCGTGACGTTCGGGTGTTGAAAGGGTCATCATTGACCTCTTTTATTGTTACTGTGTTTTTGTCAAAGTTAACACTTGAAGGCTATAGGTCACAGAACGAAGGTGAACGAATCAAGGCTGTGTCTTGGACTCGATGGGAGTCTTACGTTAACGTGTTATCAAGCTTCTCATTTCTCTGGATAACTTTGTTGATGTGTAGAGTAAATGGTGGTGTATTGCATAAGTTTCTAGATAAAATCAACGCACACAAGTTTTACTTACAGGTATTTTTTATATAAGATTTTAGTTTCGTTTTTCATAGCGTACAGTATTCATTGAACAGGTATTTTGTATGTAGTTTTGCAGACCAGTTTAGGAAATACAATTCATTGTCCAAACAGTCAAATTATGTGTCCCTATTCACGAATTATGATTCACGTCTTGATTAGGATGTATGCTTTATAAACTGACATTTTGTAAAGAATAGGTACTTAAAATTGTGGTCCTTTACAAACGAGGCTGTGGATTTTCAAGATTTACAAATTTCAAGACTGTTTTAGTTGGACTATAGTACAAATTCTCCTTATTTCCTAATTCATGAAATTGACATAAGTGAAGATTGGAGCATGTGGGATTCAGCTTGGTCATAATCTTTCAGTGTCGTAACGCTTCGCAGGGAAATGTCAGCTTCATTTAATGCTCATTTTCATGGCCATACTTACTTGCAGTATTTATATCTTCATACAAAATCAAAAGAAGGTGTTGAACCTGTGTTACTCAGTGCCTACCAGCACTCTTGAGCCTCCTGAAATTGCAATAATGACGAGGTTAGATTTCTGATGGCTTTTGAAAGGTAACCAAATTGAAGTCTCATTTCATGGGTAACTTGACTACACAAAAATTAATTACATTCAAGATTTCAACTCCCAAATATCACATGACAGTCTGCTGTGATAAATTTAGTAATTTAGAGAACCCTGCCAAGTATAAGTAATGCACACAGTACCTAACTTTCTCAGTTGAGTTATTTGTACGTTTGGTGACCAACAGAGCGTAATTTAATCAGCTATAGAAACGAATAAGGAGAAAGTGAATGTTGAATGCAGCGTTTTATGTATATATATGTATATGTAAATATTTAGAGGAGAAGTTAACTTGTTTATTGTCATTACATTATGTTATTTGACCTAGATTTGTCATAGTGTTAGCGTTGCTAGAGGGAGAAACAGGCAGACAGAAAAAGGTTTGATTGCAGTCATTTAATCCATTTCGTTAACAACACAAAGGGTGAACTTGTGAACACATCATGTTATTTGAGGGGCCTTCTCTTGTGTTTCAGATATACTATTTAAAGGCAGTTTGAGCCCAGAAAACATAGCTGTTTCTGTGAGATTTAATGTCACATCAGGTGGTCAGGTAACGTTTCATTTTTCCTGGGAAAAAGTGGAAGAGAAGAATAAAGCATTGATTTAAAAAAGGAGTGAGGACAAAAGGAGATCTTGAAAGAGTGAGAAGGGAACCTGACCTCGCCGTAGTGCCCCGGAACCTGAGGCAGTACGAAACTGGGTTACTTTTAAGTGCATGGGTATGTGAGTCACCTGGTGGCATTCAGTGTTTGTCTGTCTATCATTTGCCAAGTGGGTGAAAGTTTTCAATAGAATGCCCAGAGCCAAGGATTGATTGAATGTGCCTTTGAGAATTTCATTTTCAATGTTTCTCTCATGCTGTATACTACTGTGTCATGTTTTGCCATTCAGATGTCTCTCAGACATTCAAGTCAGATCTTGTGTGTTATTCCACATTGACCGCTTGATTTTTATGTCTCCCTGCTGCTGTAAGCCAGATCTATTAGGATGCGGGGTTTTGTTTTTCGCTTTTGGACAGGGCATTTCAAAGAGGGAGATTTAGTAGTTACACAGTTAGTACAATATAAATGTTTACGACTTACATTTGCCTTTGTCAGAGCTGCTGTTACTTTCATAGTGGTGTTTATGTACTGATTTTGATAAAAACAGTTACTATTTCAAGAGCATACCGTAGGGGACAAATGTTTTGACTTGGCGGTTTCTGACAGCGCTAGAGATAACTTCCTGAAATCATTTAGTAACATCGCTAACTTCCTGATATCATTTAGTAACATCGCTCTCCTTTGGAGTACCTTTTTCATTACTTTCAGGTGTCGCAGACTTTCATTCTTAATAATAATTGTGCAAGGCTATCGTTCATGCATGTGGGGATTTATGTATGCAGATTAGGGGTTGTATTTAGTTCAGCCATTTGGGAATATTTCAGGCAAATTTGGCTCTTCGGCGCTTGCATTGGTGGTTCAATTTTGTGAGGAGTTTCTAGACTTTGATCATAGTTAAGAGAGGAGGGGTTTCGAACTGTTGCCATAGATTGTTGTTTTTAAATCGAAGCGGAAAACGAAAGACAGAATTTTGACTTCAAGCATCGTATGTTTGTCTGAGGAATTAGAAACTCTCTGCAGAGACTGTGCTGTCTTCCATCTTGTTTCGTTATGCTAATGATCGCCAGAATAGTTGTAGAGTCGAGCCAAGTAGTTACGATTGTGAAGAAAAAAGCCACTGTATAAAACCAACTTGAAGTGAATGGAAATTAAACAGTAGCTTTTGACCTTCATGAATGACCTCTTCAGCTGTTTAGTTCAGCGGAAGAAAACCTAAGTGAAGATCGAAAGCTCCTATTTCATCTTTGTTCACCTAAACTTGTTTTATACAGTGGCTTTTATCTTAACCATTCAAGAAAAACACAAAGAATTTGTTTTTATTACTCAATAGTTAAGATAGTTTTTTTGGTGCATAGCAGGCCCAAACAAGGCTAATTTTAAGAAAAGGCATGCAGTTATTCAGTAGGAAGACATAATCATCTCTTACAAACACATTCAAACAGACATCACGAATTCACAGGACACTTTATCTGCCTCGTAAATAACTGATATAAGTCATTTGTACTATTACTGATTTCCCTTGATGTGGGTTTGCAAACAAATACTAACTAATGTTTCTCCCTCCATTGTTGACTCGACACCTCCCTACAGGATTCGGACGATGAGGCAATCTCCAATGCCAAGGAGAAGTCCGGCAGCAAGGCGGGAGCGGACACCAGCAGTGCCCCTGCTACAGTGCCTCCGAAGACCAGCTCTTCTACCACAGATAACTTAAAAAATCAAAATGACACCAAAGAAGGACAGAGATCCAGGTATGTTTGCAGTAAGAACAAAGATTTGATCATTTGAGGTGGAAGTGTAATATTGATGATGGTGTAAACTCATGTTTGAGGTGAACAGAAGCGGCCCTCTCACTATTGTGTAGAATTGGATGACCTATCTTTATGCAAAGCAGGAGTTTAACCGTGTATGTGGCAGGGACACTTCAACGTTCAAATCATTTTCCCAGAAATAGTAAAGATGACTTGAATTGAAATCTTACTCTATTTGTATTTGTTTTTTTAGCAACCTTGAAAGATCTGACAAGTTTAGTTAGGTAAACTACCTAAAAGTATTATCAGATTCAAATCAAAACAGAAATATGTCATGGATTATAGAATGCTAGAAGCATTATTTTACTCTTTATGTGTTAGAAACAATTTTTTTTTTTACTAATTTATAAAGGTTACTTGAAGACTCATATGTCTTCACTTTAAAAGAGTATGGAAAGTATACCAGGTACAGGCAAAGGAACCTCACATTGTTTATTTAAGAAGCACTGGAAATTCATGCACCATTTTAAGTTGTGGCTTTGGTGTTAATTATTTTGTCCCTATTCTCAATTCAAGAAAATGACAAGCTTGGAAAAGATTGCTTATGTGTTTTGCACAGAGATTTAAAATTGTATTTCACTCTATAGGCATTACTTCTTCCATGGAGTGGATTCGTACATAGGTAGAGTAATAACTTTTTAAAGAGTTGTCGTCGTGTGGAGATCAAGGCATTTACATTTTAGAAACTTAGGTATGAAAACTCAACACTTTAGTGCAGAACTTTTTTTCTCTATTAATATCTTGAGGTCTGGGGTCGTCCTGTTAAAGAAATCTCTTTTTCGTGGTTTCGTCTTTCAGTTTACAAGAACGCTTATTGGGTATAGCTAGTGGCGGACATAGGCTGTCCCAGGATGACCGCGGGGGCACGGCAAACCGTAGAGAAAGGTATTTGCTAGTGATTACATAATAATGTTGCTTAGGTTCATAGAACTTTTGACTTAGTCCTTCTTACTTCCCTTGAATTAGGTTTCGAAGGTAAGGTGAAATGGGATTAGTAAATGTGAAGTGTACAGTAGTAGTGAATTAAGTCCTCCAGCTTTCCTTCAAAAGCTTTTCCTCTGGGTTAGAGCCACACTTCACAGGCACTGCCATATTCATTCTCTCTCTCTCTCTCTCTCTCTCTCTCTCTCTCTCTCTCTCTCTCTCTCTCTCTCTCTCTCTCATATTTCTGTATCATGCCAGCTCTCTCTCTCTTTTAGTAAGGCGTGCTCGTAAATAGGTTTTCTGTTTGTGTAAATAGCTGCCAGAATTTTTATAGTTCAGAATCGTGTATGTGTTATACGTGTTAAACATTTTTTTGTTAATTCTCAGAGAGCCTTTTTTTTTCCCCCTAGTGAATTAGTATTTCAGTTATGTACAGTTTGTATTGGATTTGATCAGGTGCATTTTGCATAGACGTTTTCTGTCTCGAACTTTCGTCACCTATGGAATTGTGGCCGGAATTTCCCTTTCTGAATCCCAAAGTATTTTGTGACTGTTACTTGTTTTATTAATCCTTGAGTTTCTTTTAGCAGCTTATAGGTTATAATGTAAATTATTGCATTTGTACTCTTGAATTTTGTTGAATTTAGTTGGCCATTCTGCCATGAAGGCCTACTGCCATCAGTGCACCTCACGCGGTGCACTGTAGGCATTAGTCAAGGTTCTTCGCTGCATCCCTTCGGCCCCTTTTACTGTACCCCCGTTCATATTCTTTCTAACGTCTTACTTTCCACCCTCTCCTAACAATTGATTCAACGTTATTTTCAGTGCTGAGTGAGACCTCATAGGTCCCAGTACTTGGCCTTTGTTCTAAATTTTACATTCCAATCAAGTCCAGTCGGCCATTCCAAATGATTCACAAAAATCAGTCGTACAAATGCTAGACTTTTTCAGTCATCACGAGATCAGCTGGTTTATGTATATATATTGTACAAACAGTTTCATGTGACATGTATATACAGTACATACGATATACATACAGCAACTTAGCTTAGAGTCATGAAACATCTAAAGATTCTAGAAAAAATCCTTCATTTTTTTTAACTGTCAGCTGTGTAGACCGTCACCATTTATTCTTGCATGACATTTTATGTTTTTAATCTTAACTACATTTATAGTTTGTGTTTTATATTATACAGAGTCTGTGTTTCAGTGTACGAAATCAAATACAGTAACACCTTGCTTGAATGAACAGTGCTTCAGGGCCTAGTCTGTTCCGGAAGAGTTCAATTCTCTCGTGTAATCAGAGTATCATTGCAATTTTACAGTTTGTATTATTATATACATGACTCATGGTCCTTGTATGTAGAAATGCAAATTTTGTAGCCAATCGAAGGAAATAGTATTAAAAGTGTGACCACAGTCAAGGGTACAGAAAAATATATTGGACCATTTGTAGTTCTGTTTATCAAATGTACTTTGGACGTCTTCACCGTGGAGTATAAATGCTTGAATAATATTCCATATTTTTCATGCCACAGTAAACTTTTATTATAATGATCATCATAATTTTAATTAAACCTGTAATCCAGTCTCGTCAGCCCTGAAAATATTCTGTAATAAATAAAGACCTCAGTCTTGAAGATCTGTCGAAGCATGAAATTATTGTCATTTCAATTTCTTGTTCAGACTGCATTCTACAAGCATTAGAATGACAGTGTTTTCAAATTTTCCCAAAAAGCATGAAGTTTTTTGTGCATTTTTGAATGGCGTACTTAGTCGTACGTGCTTGGAGTTGTAGAACGCTGGCTTCTTATTTTTTAATTTATCCATTACCATTTTAATTTTGGTTCATAAAAAGTAAACGCCTGTACCTCTTTGTTGTGCAGTACTTACATTGCCTGGGATATAAAGACTGAAAAAAGAATTCTGTTTTGTTTGGGTCAGAGATACTATTAGTCCTATAGGATATAGCAAATGAGAGAGATTTCAGATGTCTTGATATCCCTGAGTCATTCTGTACTTGGTACCTAATGTTTTCTGTAGAATTGACTTCGATTTCTTGGTATAAGTACACTCAAGTCATTTATATTTATTTATGACAAATACCTCAGGTACATTAGTTTTTATATAGCAAAAGTACACTCTTGAGGTGGGTAATTGTCTTATACAATGGAAAACTTAAAAAGACCTTTAAGTTAAAACTTCTGGATAAATTATTTTTTGAGAGAATCTAAGGTTGTCAACAAGGCACTTTAAAAAGTGTATCGCTTGACCCCAATCATTAAAAATTACACGGAGTAAGATGGCCCTTAAAATTGAGAAACAACTCTCCACAGTTATGTGAATATACAGGTATATTTAAAAATAAAACTATACCTGGAGCTTTCGAAAATCTGCTTGATTTCCCCATTCAGTCTCTAAAGCTCCTAGTTTTATTTTCAAATATATTGGTACACTTCATAACCATAGTTTTGTTTCTCTGTTGACCCCATTATTGAATCTTCACTGCTTTAAGGGGACAAAATACCCTCAGTTATCAAGTCTTTACCACAGGGGAATGAAAGTACTGCACATCCACTTTTTAGTTTCTAGTTTTATTTACAATGCCTGAACCCCCTCACTTATTCTTCCGTTGCTTTTCACCCAACCAAGTCGCTCTAGTCCCTCACGAAACAGGGATGAACAACACCAGGTCAGGAAATCAAAATCCAAGTCGCCAAAGGCAAAATCTCCTAGGGCTCATTCCCCTTCCAGAAGCGTTAAAAATAATCACAAAAAAAGGTAAGTGTCACATGAGGATTTGAGTTGACGTGCTTTAGTGTTTCGTTGTCGTAACTTGGGAGCGATTGACAGAGTGATGTGAAGTAGGGTCATACAATACGAACATATTCTGTACATCATTTGAGGACTGCATACATTAAGTGATAAATTTCCTGCATGCTTGTTAATTTTAGTATTTTTTACAGTTTCTTATAATGGCTGCCATTTGCCTATGATTACTTGAACAGAATTTAGTAGCGAAGTCCATTCTCAAATTGAAAATAAAATTGGTAAAAGGAACTAAGACCTAATAATTATATAATGAAAGCCTTACTTTCAAATTTGGTTGGGGTTGGGGTTGCAAAATGACAGGAATAAGTTTCTTAATTTTTTTTGTGCAGGAGCAAGTTTTCTAAACAAAACCAGTAAGAGATTTAGTGTTTATAGCCTAATTGAGACTATTTTTCTAAACAAAACCAGAAAGAGATTTAGTGTTTATAGCCTAATTGAGACTATTTTTCTATACTTCCTTTGTTTAAACCTTCAGCTGAAAAACCACATGGACAGAATCAATAGACTATAAATCCAGAAGGGGTCCATAGGAAAATCAGCCTGCGGAGGGAGACGAGCAGGAATGAATTTGCTCCCTAATGTTCTTGATTGTAATACAGTGAATGCTAATTCCACGCTGCCATAGGCTGTGATGATGTTCACATGTTACTTTTCTGTAAACATTGGAAATGACTTAATCTTAGTAAGAGAATTGAAAGCTCCAAATATTAGCTATCCTGCTATCATTTAGCTTAAGCCATTGTGACTTTGCAATTTGAAATATAAAACCAATGTTTCCATAGAGTTGGTAAAAAACTATGTTAATAAAGTTAGATTAATAGTTTGTAAATGACTGCATTTCATTTCATCAGGAAATTCATAAAATAGGTCTTGAATTCACTGGAAATGTTGTTCAAGTCGACCCCATAACAGGGTAGTGCTGTCAGCGCACCTCACGCAGTGCGCTGTAAGCATTACTTATTTGCAGCGTCCCTTCATTCTCTAACTGCAACCCCTTTCATTCCTTTAACTGTACCTCTGTTCATATTCTCCTTCTTCCCCCTTACTTCCCACCCACTCCTGTTGCATCTTTCAAACCTTTTTTCTCTTAGTTTCCCAGGGCCTTAATTTCATGTTCCATTCCATTTCAATTTTCAAGAAAATTTTTGTCCTGATTTCAATACAGCTTAAGGCACGACTTGATTTCCCTTTCGCTTATACTCACACTCCGTGCGCTTTCAGGTCGAGATCAAAATCTAGAGAGAGAGAGGGAGGGCGCTCCACCCACCCCAGCAGAGGCCACTCCAGCCGTGAGCAGTCGAGCCAAGGTAGGGTGAAGAGAGTTGTGGAGTAGATGGTGAGTGAAAGTGAAAGGATTATTATGTTTTATATTATATTGATACTTTTACACACACACAGTAAGAAATGCCCCACAACCAACTGTCGCCCCTATAATTTTTACGTATGACGACAAGAATCATGAAGGAGAATTCGTTAGGCTAGTCAAGGTTATCATTTTGCCACCCACAGTTATTATTATTATTATTATTATTATTATATTATTCAGAAGATGAACCCCATTCATGTGGAACAAGCCCACAGGGGCCATTGACTTGAAGAAATTCAAGCTTCCAATAAACATGGCATTCATATAAAAGGAGTCACAGAAGGTAAAAGAAAATACAGGAAGAAGAGACCAGTTATTTAGCTTAAAATTTGTTTTTACACTTTTTTTTTTTTTCATGTACAAAGAAGTCTGATTTGGGTGTGGAGAATTTGTGAAATTCGAGTTTGATTATTGTAAAGTACACTTTAAAACTGAAATAGGAATAAAATCATTAGGATTCAGCATCACAGCTTGTTGAAGAAGTTCGTAGGTAAATGTGATTCTTGTTTATCATAGATGGATCAAAAGAATTAGCTAAAAATGATAATGGGTGTATATACACTTAATTAGTTACCCAAGAAAGGTTATTTTATGCATTTTCCCATACTTAAAGATCTAGACATATAAGCAATGGTATGTTTCATGACTATTAAAAATTTACCATACTGTGGAACCTTCCTGTTAATTTTGCCATCATAACTGTCCTTATGTACTTTGGTACCTATTTGGTTGTCATTCTCTTTTTTCATTTGTGTGTGTGCGTTTGTGTGTGTAGGGGGAAGAGAGAGAGAGGCTTGAGACAAGATAGTGACAGTTACGTGTGTCAGGAATTCTAGAAATAACACTGCACATCATTAACAACTTCTTATTAGGAGCTATCTTCCAGGACATTCTGGGCGTAGCAGAGACAGCCGAGATTCTCGCAGAAGCAGAGACGAGGACCGGAAGAGGAGGGATGATGACAGACGCAGCAGGAGGTCTCGTTCTCGTTCAAGGTCCAGAGACAGGCGGAGATCGCGTTCGAGGTCCAGAGACAGAAGGTTTGTGCTTCTGAACATTATTGAAGTTGAGGGTTTGAAAACTCGACATTTGATATTATTAGGCATTACTTAAGGTTCTTTGCAGCATCCCTTCAGCTTCTAGTTGCAACCCTTTCATTCCCTTTACTGCACCTCCATTTATATTCTTTCTTCCACCTCACTTTCCACCCTCTTCTAACAATTATTTCATAGTGCAACTGTGAGATTTTCCTCCTGTTACACATTTTTAACTTAAAATTTTCTTTTCAGCACTGAATGACCTTTGCCCCAAATTGTATATTATATTTTGGTTGTTGCAGAAACAGATGTATTTGTTCCTTTGTTCATTTTTCGTTGTTATTCTACGTAGATCGAGATCAAGGTCACGGGAGAGGAGGCGTCGTAGTCGAAGCCATGAACGGAAGAGGCCCATGGATATAAGAAAAGGTGAGGATTATACAGGTGTTTTAGGTTTGAGACAGAAACTTACAGTGATTGGTGCATTTCATTTAAATGGGTCTTTTAGAACACCCAGTGTCTCCCACACATGATTAGGGTATCAGGATTTTAACCCTTGCAGTCATGTCTTGCCCTTTCTTGAATTTTCTCGCAGTGTGGCCATCTTTTCCCACTTGTCTGTGACCTGGTGGTTTCTGTGAAGGCAGCATTCTCAAATACTTTTTAAACTTTAGTCCTCATCTTTGCCTTGTAACATTAATATAATTTATTTGGCAGGTGTGGGTTCTCATTTTTTAGTTTTGAGAGTTCTCTGTCAACTGGAATATTTTTGTTCCGTATGTTACATTATTAATACAGTATTTTACCATAAGAGAAGTTTCAGTGAGGAGTTTGTTTTTATTTTTGTAACATGCCTTAATTTATCTTAATCAAATAATGTCCCAGTATCTTGAAAAAAGTACAGAATTTAAATCCAGCAGAAAACGCACCAGTTCTGTAACGACTTACACAAGACTTGTAGTCGGTATATATCTGAATTTTTCCTTTCTTCACTCCATGAAGCAGAGGCTCAGCAGAAGCTGGCAGCACTGAAAGCAGCTAACCCCGATCTCACTCCCGCGGAGCTCATGAGACGCAGCATGGAGGCCCAGGTGGAGGAGGTCAAGAAACAGACTGGAATCACCCTGCCGTCGTACTACAACCCCGCAACCATGAATCCCATGAAGTTTGCGGAACAGGAGCGCAAGAAGAAGCTTCTGTGGGGGAATAAGGTGAGGAAAGTTCAGAGGTTTGTTATTGGCATTATTTTTTGTTTATTTTTCATTAGGATTATGTGAACAAGAAATGCAAAACTGATGAAAACCGCAGTTATAAAACGCAGATTTAATGAAAGAATAATTTACTAAAAATTATAATGTTGCCTCTAACTGCAACCCCATTCATTCTTTTTACTTTACCTCCATTCATATTCTCTTCCATCTTTCTTTCCACCCTTTCCTAACAGTTGTTTCATAGTGCAACTGCAAGGACATCCTCCTATTGCGCCTTTAAAACATTTGCACCCTGAGTTTCCCTTTTGGGTACCAGATGGCATTGTAGGTTCCAGCACTTGGGCTTTTCCTAAATTCTGTATTCCATTCCATTCTATATTCTTGTTCTTCAGTCTTAGTTTCTGCCCTCTTCTAACAGTGGTCTCATAGTGCAGTTGTGTGGTTTTGCTCCAGGTCCCAGGGCTTGGCCTTTGATCTAAATTTCATATTCCATTCCTTTGAACAGTAGCCAAGTATCCAAATGATAAATTTAATCATGGAAATTTATATTTTTCTCTTTATCTCTGCAGAGTAAGTCCGTAGACGGAGCCACAGGTGTAGGTGGGGCGGCTGCCAGCACAGGAGGAACCTCTCTGTACGGCAGCCTCACTTCGACAGAACATCCAGCAGTGGCAGCAGCAGTTAACAGCAGCGTTCCTGCTGGAGGGTTAGCAGGAAAAGCAGGATTGATGGGCGCTGCTAGTGGTGTTGCTGGAGGGGGTGGAGGTCAAGCGTCCCTCTGGGCCAGTACAAGATTCGCCAACGACAAAGACGGCAAGATGGCCGAGAAGTTCCGTAGGCTAATGGGAGTGAAGGATTCAGGTGGAGGTGAGTCAGGTCTCTCTCTCTCTCTCTCTCTCTCTCTCTCTCTCTCTCTCTCTCTCTCTCTCTCTCTCTCTCTCTCTCTCTCAAAATTTTCTCCAGTGGGGAAGTAACGTCTTTGAAAAAAAAACAGGCTGAAATAGGCCTCTGTAACTGTTACTTTTCAATCTCCCTTTTGGGTCCCAGTGCTTGGCATATGGCCTATATCCCATATTCCAGTCTCTCTCTCTCTCTCTCTCTCTCTCTCTCTCTCTCTCTCTCTCTCTCTCTCTCTCTCTCTCTCTCTCTCTCTCTCTCTCTCTCTCTCTCTCTCTCTCTCTCATGTTATTTTACTGATGTTAGTTATCATATGGTTAGATTACATATTATGTCTACAAGGTTTTCTGAATAATAGTTTTAAATTCAGTGGAACTGAGGATAAAATCTGTCTTAAATTTAGGATTCCCTTGACATTGTTTTATAGATGCTAAGTTTGTTGGGAAAGAAGATTGAGAAAAGAGAGGGAGACCCGATATTACTTTGTTCTGGAAGTAAACCATATGTTCTGTTATTTTGCAGTGTGGAAGATACCTGCTTTGCATAATATTGCAAATTTTAAAAATTAAATATTTCATGTGTTATCTTTCCACAGTCAAGTGAGATGACATTTTGGCAGAAATTTGTAAACTGTTTTTATAGTTGCATACAATCACACATTTCTGTATTCAATTTACTTTTTGTTATTTTTATGTTATCGAGAAGTTAGTTTGGTGCCCAGTTTTCAAAATCTGTTGGGGTCTAATCACCCTGTCTATAACAGCCATTGACATAAATGCACTCATTCTTATGAAAGATATTCCTATAACTACCATATTAATTTTATTCACTGTATAATTGACATACAACTTCTTCAACAGGGAGTGAAAGCGGAGGTGGAGGAGGAGGAGGAGGAGGAGGAGGTGGTGGTGGTGGTGGAGGTGGAGGAGGGGGAGGTGGTGGAATACCGAGCACCAACTCCACGTCATCCTCTTCCGGCAGCTCGAACAAAGGCGTGGACCTTCTCCAGAAGCAGGAGACCATGTTTTCTTCCATGGAAAGGCAGTACGAAATGGCCAGGCTGGCCACCCACACTCACAAGGGCTTTGGCTTAGGTTTCACGAGCCAGTCGTTCATGCCTAAATAATGACTCGTGTAGGTTGTTGTATGCTCACTAGAATTATGGTTGATCACAAACAGGAAACTTGGAAGCGTGACGTACGCAAGCAGCGGGAGGAGGAGGAAGCAGCATTGAGTGGGAGTAGACTTATTTCTGTTGTTAGTCATGCCTTCACCTGCAATTATTTTCTTTTCCCGTCAGAATTGAGTAACACAGTTATACAATTCAAGTATTGTATGTTTGACGTAGATGATGATGTACTGTACATAATGTGGATTTCACTCGATTACGTGTTTACAGAAAGCCGATTTGTTTCGAGGCAACTCAAAAGATTGCACTGATGATTTTGATGTGCATGTTTGAATAATTAGGGATTAAAGATTTTAGTCATGTTTATCAGTTGTTAGAACTCTTCCAACAGTGTCTTTAGTGGGGACAAGGGAACGACCCAGTCTGGGAGAACAAAGATTGGATTCATTTGCACTTGGAAAAAACTCCTTAGGAAAATCTCCCTTGGAATCTACACCTTTGCAAATACATGATTGCATTTATGAAGGAAGACAAGTCAGTCTCGTACGTTTCCACAGGATGGTGAAGAATCGGAGGTGAAGTTTGTTAGAAACATTGTATAGATTTGATTGTGTGCAATTCTATCCCCCTCCCCCCACCATTGTGATACTTTTCTCTCAGTTTTTAGTGAAGATAGCGTATTATTTGATTGGTTTATCAAGACCGGTGAGTCACTTGTAGAATCGTACATGGCTCAGCTGAAGGCTTCGATCGGCAGTGAAAGGTGAAAATTGAAGCAAGATAAAAGCAGTGAAGTTGGAGAGGTGATTAGGAGAAGTCTGGAGAAAAGAAATGAGTAGAGAAAGCCCAGAAGCACCGCGGCTAAGGTGGAAGAGACCAGCGGAAGGGACACTGCCTCAGAAAACCTTGATTACCGTTCCGCTACAGTAATAGGAAAAAGGTTGGGTAAGATCTCAGTGCTTATTGCAAAGAAAAATCTAAAAAAAAAAAAAAAAAATAGTCTTGTTTGCATCCTGGTTAAGTGTTCTCATTTGAGAGATAGATTTATTTATATATAATATATTAAGGTTGAAAGTGTTGATCTTGAATCTTTTGTGAAGTTTATTTAAACCTTGGATGGGACCGAGTTGATTCAGCTTCCTCCCCGTTGCGAAGTTGAAGTTGAATGCCTCGTCGTCTCTTGCAAACGCGGAAGTATTTTCTATGAAAATTCTGGGAGCAGGATTTTTATACTAAGAGTGTCGTACCACTGACTTAGGGTGTGCCTGTTGAATCTTGATATTGTTTTGTTTGCTGGTTTAAAATGAACTTGGCCTGTGTTTCATTTGATGCAATCAAAGAATGAGCTAACCTTCATATACTGTAATTCCTTCTCTTCTTACATTCCACCAATTTATACTGCGCTGAGGTGAAAGCAGTTAAAATTTTACAGCTATGTAGTTGTCTAATTTCTTCCAGACATTTTTGTTTGTTCTTCCTTGATATTTTTGCAAAACTTTCACTTGGCTTCCCCAATATTTAAATATGCATTTGAAGTGTGTTGGTTTAATGAATTATTGGTATATCTTAGTTATTGCTCATTTAATTTGATGTAGACATAAGAGAGAGTCATTTAAGCATACATTTGGGATGGCCCTGCTTTTAGGTATAAACCTTCAAATGGCAAAGCATTGGCAAGGGTTTATCATTATGAATAAATCGAAACATCTGACAAAAATAATGTATAACCTAAACATTCTGCCTTATATGACAGCAGGATATTAGGCATTTTTCATGAGGTAGACGTCCAGTATTGCATACCTGCACTTCAGTACTGCATACGATTTCTTTGGTATGGATCATTTTAATTCTGCTGTAGGTTTTGTTTTTCAAATGGTCTACTATTCTCCTTTTCATTATAGCCAGTTGCTGTTTTGGATTATTGATTGTAAATGTTTTGATGAAATATCAGGAATGTTTTACCAGTTAAGGCTGAGTTGAACCCTCATGCAATTGATGTTTAATGAGTATTTTCCCTGGGGGTTTCATTGCTTCCACATTTTCCTAGTATTATCTAGACTCGGTACGACTTACAGTATATGAGATTAGTTACATTTTTCCCCTCTGTTGTCTACATGGCCTTGTTATTTCTAAGAACTGATCTTTTTTTCTTCAGTACAAGGTAATTTTATGTATCCGGGGACTTCTACGACAAGGTTGTACACTCATTATGACACATTAACTTAGTTTAAGTTAAAGTTTAAACCTTACGGGAGAATCAGTACAGAGGCTTTAATATTGCTTCTTCCATTCAAGAGATGGAAAGCTTGATTTTGACATTTGGTTACTGACGAATTGAATTGAAAGATTGTTGTGAGAATGTGAGAGGTGCATCTTAGGAATTTATGAACATGCCTCTTGAATGTTTGCATCTGTTAAAGCTTCAACTGCAGGGCATTCTAGTAATTTAACTATGAATTTTTTTGGGGAATGCTGTGTTTGTTCAAAAGGAATGAATGCCTTACAGCATATTTTTGTACTGTTCGATCACACAGTATAGCTGAAACACTGCGCACACAGACGCATTATGTGATCTGCGTATGCGTGTGATTGTCTAGAATGTAATACAGCATCTTGTTTTTGTTTCATCAAACACTCAGTGGATTCTGTTGACAAAAATATGCATTTCGGGTCATGAGAAGCTCTTGATATCAGGCTGTACCTTATAGAAGCACTCGGGGAAAGCAAACATTTAGTACGAGGCGAGATTGATTTTTACGAAGTGGAATGCCTCCCGTGTCAGAAAGCTGTCTGTGCAGGTCTCATTAAGACAAAGCATGTGCACTACTCTAAAACGGACAGTTTGACCCTCTAGTCATAGCTTTTTTTGTTTTTTTGTCTCTCAAAGGAAAGGATTAATGGTATACAGAAATTATGCTGAGCATGATTTGACTACTTAGGTACGAACAAGACCTGTTATCGAAGTCCCTTGCAACAAGTGTTCTGTAATAAATGTTCTTTTCTATATTTTGTGTCGTGTTATTCACCTCATCTTCGTTGAACCATAAGTGGTCAGGAAGTGCTTTTTACAATGTTGTACATATTGTGCAGCTGAGAATTTATAAGGTTGTCCATTACCTAGAAATATGTATGTAAACAAAATTGATCCTTGATCCTCTCTTCCTACTGAGAGTGGCCAGGTATACTGATCAGCAGCACCAATATGCATTAAATGTGCCTCACTGTTGAACTTTTCAGTTCCAGAGGTCCTTTATTCCTCACACCTTTGGACTTTAGAATGGTCTCCCTGAGGATGTCATGCCATTGAAACCTCAGAAGTTCAAGTAAAGGTGCAATGCATTAATACCCTAAAACTATTCTCCTTGAGTTTTAGTAATTTACATTTTTATCTTAATTTTGAATTTAATTTTTCTTTTCTAATAACTAATCTCTCCTTTCTGTGTTTCCTATTACCTTCTGTTCCTTCTTTCAAATGAACGCCATAATTTTTGACAGCTTGAATTTCAAATCAGTGGCCCATGTTGGTGTTCCTTACAAATAGGGTTCAAGTTCTGAATAATAATAATAATGGGTTATGTGTAATGTTTCCAAGATGTTTTTAACACTCAAGAAATCAAATTTTTTTAATTTCTTTTATTGTATATTTTGAATTAAATGAAAATATTTAATGTATGTTCCAAAGGTTTTTAAAATGCTTATTGTACAGGTAGCAGACTAAGTCACCATTTCTGCAGAACTCTGAGTCTGCCAACAGATTCAACTCAAGTATTAGGTAGGTACTTGTGATGCCTCTTGATTTTGAACTAGTAATGGTCAAGCTAAATTTAACAGATAAAGCAGTCAAAAGTTCTTATGTTTTACAGGTATTATTGTCTTTTGATTTGATTTACCATAGGCTGTTGTAATATCAAGTTAGTCATTTAGGAAATGCAGGCCACGTTTTACAATTTCATTCATAATGTAAGTAAAAAGTATTTGACGGTGGTCTTGAGTAACCTAGATATATATCTGATGTTCATCAGGACAGTGTTCTTGGACATACACTGATTTTCTAGTTGACTGCTGTCATTTGCTGTCTTGATTTGATTTGCTAATGATATAAGTCTGTTATATCAAGTTAGTCATTTAGGAAATGGAGGCCACATTTTACAAATTTCATTCAGTTAATGTAAGCGAACAGTAACAGAAAGCTTTTGGTGGTGGTTTTGATTAACCTAGACATAACACATCTGATGTTCCTCAGGACAAAGTTTTTGGACTTGCATTGATTTTTGGTTTGACTAGTGTCTTGCTTTTCAGGCCTTTGAAATAAGATGGTAAGCAGATGGTACCACTTTCGTAGCATTGCAGTTATCGTTACCACCTCAGTTTAAGGTTAAATGTGTAGCAGTTAACCTCAATAATAGCAGTTTTAGAATGACAGCAGCCAGTGTCCATGCTTCCAATCCTTGATTCACAAACCATGGGTAAGAGCAAACACAATGGTTCTGATTGTGACTTTGCAAACTGCAATTTCTGTCTCTCTTAGCTTTTAACCCTACCAGTCACCAACCCTTGCAATAATTATCTAAAGAAATTTTGTCAGAATTTCCATTTTCAATTAACCCAATCGTGAAATTTTAAAAAAGCAGTGAAATCTAAATATAAATAAAGACAAATCCCAGTGGTCTGGTCTGTTAAAGGTTTTTTTAATAATAATTATAATGATGACAATGTCTGTCTCATAATCTGAGTTGTTATAAGCAATATTTTAAGTTTTGTTTTCTTTGAAGTTGCTGTTTGTACCATGAGTACGTACAATTTGCATTAATATGTCAAAAACAGAGGTCAAAAGGATGAATTGGGAAATAAATGAAAATGTCACATCTTGGTAGTAATCCCAATACCTCCTGATGCAGAGTTTACTGACAATTAACTCGTGATGCTTTTATTGTGTTTCAGATGCTGCCTGTGGTTTCAAGTGTATCCTGGTCTATCCTGACAAGACTATGCAGCTAGTGCACCAGCAATACAGAGGTCAGGGTGAATACACCTCGCAGCCGATGACAGCCATCTGCTTCATTGCTCTGTACTGTATTCTTGCTTCTCTTAGCCCGGGGCAAAATGCAACTGAAAGCAATTGAATGGTTCTGCTTGTAGGTGGTCTTTCAAAACCACTTCACTTCATACTTTCACTGCAGCGCTGAATGACCTGCTGGGTCCCAGTGCTTGGTGTTAAGCCTAAAATACACATTCCATTGTAGCATTGTTTTGTGATTGAAATTGTTGCTCCTGATGTGTTTTTAAACAAGTTTATTACAGCAAATGGAATCTTTAAAAATGTTAAGAAATTTATATCTTTTGTAATGGCCTCATGTCATACACTGACAAGGATCCCAGTTTGTGTGGACCTTTTGAGAATCTCTTGTGAATGCTTTTCTGTGGTGAAACATCTGTTTTTTGCTTTTAAGGAAGTGTATTGATTTCAGTATCACCATAGAAATGCCCATTGCCAAATAATGTAGTTACCTTCCATGGATTTCTCATAGATTCAGTATCATCTTGATGCAACTTGGTGTATAGTTTTACATTGTATGATTCATCATTGTTTTGAAGAAATTGATTACAAATTTGATCATTTCTCTATGTTTTAGTTTGAAACAAGTTACCTGAGATTGAATGCAAAGGGCACTAATTAACAAGGTTTTCATTTTACAAAAAGCTTTAGAGCTGGATAATTTGATGACTGTTATTGAACTGAGCCAGTCAGCCTTCACCATAAACATGTCAGTCCACTGCAGTGTAGGTAACTTTTTAGAATTTAAAATATGTATTGTGAAAAATGTCAGTTAGTTGCTTTAGTGTGTATGAGCTGTAAGAAGTTATGCAAATTGCATTTTGCTATAAGACAATTTTGAGGCATTTGTTTTCATTGCATTAATCACTATTAACCTCTGCCTACATGTAATGTTTTACAGGTTGAACATGTTATTAGATCCTGCAAGACAAAGAGCCCACCATCCATACACAAATCACCAGCCACTCACCTCCTTTGGGAGTTTTTCTTTATGCGCATTGCAACAAGGGATGGTGGCTTGTTGTGTTCAGGGAATATCTGAAGGGTTTTTGTTCCATGTCTGGGCCAGTGGTGTCTCATACCCCGAAGGGTTACCATCAATATCATTTTTCCCTTTGGACTTTCATACAATTGTTATCCTTCCAGGTAATGCTTGTTTGAAGTTTGATATTCCCTTTTTCCCCGTTACCAGCAAATGTTGGGATACTTGAGTATTATTACTCTGATGTTAGGCAAGGCATCTAGCTTGACTCCCTGTAATAGGCTACCTTTTATTTTCCATTTGCTGTTCACTTGCTTTTTCTGCACGAGACATTTTGCGCTTTTCATGTGCTAGCTTAATTTTTTTATCTTGTCTTTGCTCATTGAATGTTTGTGGCATTTTGTTCCTGAAAGTTCTGTTTATTCTCTGCAAGATTTTCCTCCTGTTTCATCCTTGTAACCTTTTACTCCCAATTTCCCTTTCAGCGCTGAATGACCTCATCATAGGTCCTAGTGCTTGGCCTTAGGCCTAATTGTATATTCTATTCTATTCTAAGCCCAGTTTTTTTTTTCACTTAAATGGTTATGTACCTCCTTAGATTCTTAGTTGTTGAACTCTGCTGTCAGTTATGCATTTGATACTAGATGTCTTCTGCATCCACAATACCACCACCTCTTCAGAGGTCCCCATTTCAGGGAACCATCTCAAGACCCAAATTTTCATCTGGAAGACTGACAAACATATAGGTGATAGTGACATTTTCTTAATTTATTCATCAAGCCCCTCTCTCTCTCTCTCTCTCTCTCTCTCTCTCTCTCTCTCTCTCTCTCTCTCTCTCTCTCTCTCTCTCTCTCTCTCTCTCTCTCTCTCTCTCTCTCTCAGCATTTCTTGGACTGATGGTATGAAGAATTACTTGATTTACTGCTTGTAAAGCTAAAGACATTTTAGTGCTAAATTGTAAATTGTAAAGTCTTCAGTAACAGCTATCCAAAAAATTGGAGGGATGCAGATTAAACTTGCACTAGTTAACTAGTTCCTTCATTGTTACAGTAATCTGTAATTATAGATTAGTAACACCTGTTTAGGACAAGCTGTTTGTATGCATTATCAGTAAGAATTTTACAGCCAAGACTTGTTAAAATAACAGCTTTGTTCAGAGCTGTTGCTTGGGCAGTCACTACCACCACTACTGTTGTAACTGTTTAGGAAGGTTTGTTGAAGTAAAGGGAATAAACATTCTTACGCCTGGAAGCCATGTCGACACACAATGTAAAGGTAGGAATTGTATTCATCTGTGAACAGTGGCCCCTAAACTTAACAGACTTGTCAGGGGGGCCGGTCCTGGCATTGTGATAAGTAGCAAAGTGCATTAACTAACAAAGACCCATCATACTGGCTGCACTTGAGAATATTTTCTATCTCCTGAAACCTTAGGTAACCTTTGCTTACAGGAATTTAAGCTGGGGTTCATTAAGTTTAAGTGTTACTTTATTATTTTGTGTTTCTAAGGTTGTAAATTCTAAGTACTGTACATAGTTAATTTTTTTTACTGATAGGTATTTAAGCATTTATTTTATATTGAACAGTTTGAAGTCAAACTGCCATAAGAGCTATTCTTCCGCCCAGAACCCATATCATTGCAGGAAGTGTGATTGTAAGGATATAATGTTTAGTTCATTTGAAATTGGCCATTTAGTGTATTGTAATATAAATTTATTCATTGGGTACGGTACATTTATTGTGTAAATTAACTTTTTCAAGACTTATGATATGACTGTAGGCTATTAAACAAAAAATAACATGAATTGAGTTGTATACTTTATTAAATTAATTGATTACACTGACTTTGTTCTTCCCTTGCTTTGTTCTATATGTCTGTTGACTTCAAAATCTTGATGTGTTTAATAGTTTACCTCATTTGTAAGGTTAATTTCACATATGCATTGTTCTGGAGTAATGAATTGGTGCAAAATACAAAGAGATGCAAATCGACCATCAGAATTACAGGTCGATAGCTCTTCCAAGCTCTGTGTGTAAGCTGTTTGAAAGGATGGTCCATAACAACAGATTGGTCTGGCATTTGGAAATGAAAATTTTTTATCTAATATGAAATTGGGCTTTTTAAAAAATAGAAATACATTATTTTAAACCCACTGTTATTAATGTTATCTATGGAGATCCAAAATGCTTCTGCCATCCAGAATCAACTCACTGGAATACTCTTTGAGATTGAGAAGGCTTACAATACCACTTAGAGGGATGGTTTTCTAAAGCAGTTGGCTTCTTCAGGCATTGGGACAATATGTATTAGTTCATAAAGGGTTTTTTTTTTTTTTTTAGATTCCTCTTAAAACTTGGCATAGGATAAGCATTTTCCTTGCCCTGTTTGCAAGGTGGTGTACCCCAAGGTAGCTTGCTAAGTGTTACTCTATTTGTAATAGCAATCAACAGTTTAATGGACCCTCTACCAACTGAGGTCCAAGGTTCATCATTGCATCAGATCTACTGCTTCAGAAGTATATAAATGACCTTTCCAACAGCATTAAACAAGAACTGAATATGCTGAAGGTAGCATCATATTTTGATTGGGATGCAGACTGTAAAACTCTTCTTAGTCTTTTTGTATCTATGTTTAAGCAAATTTGATTATACCAGCCAAATTTATGGGTCATTATGTAAAACTTACTTGGAAAAACTAGATGTAGTTTATAACTTGGGATTATACATAAGTACAGGGCACACACCACTTTCCTGTGGTCAGCATATACAGTATTATTTATTCAGAAGATGAACCCTATTCATATGGAAAAAGCCCACCAAAGGGGCCTTTGACTTGAAATTCAAGCTTCCAAAGAATATGATGTTCATTCAAAAGAAGTAACAGAAGGTAATGGGAAATTCAAAAGAGGTGACAGTAAGTGAACTCGGGCTTACCCCTTCTTTCAATCCACAGGGAGTAATTAAGCTGAAGGTACATCTCCAAATCGTCAACTTCTGAAAACAAGATTTTAGATTTAAAGTATCTGAAAACCCCAGTAGATCGGACAGCAAATAGACCTCGACTACCCAAACCTCTGGAGGTAAGACTTGAAAAAGAAATATAGTGATGTTGGCATCTGATGACACCAATAGCACAGGTTCCATGCCTCCTGTTTAAGCATCAATTTCATAAGATAGGTATTTCGTTGCATTGACTTAATATATAAAAACTGATCCAAAATGTAGTTTTTCGTCTTGCTAGAAAATGAGTGTTTTTAACGACCAGATTACGTCCATAGAATCACAGGTTTACCAACAGATACCAGTCCTGGGAGAGTGATGATTTCAGACTGGAGTGTCTGACTGGCTATTACCCAGTTGGAAGAGGCAATAAGGAATTAAAAGAAGAAATATCCATGGTTTAGATCAGTTATTTCAATGTTAACTCCTGAGCTGGCTTAAGAACACGTCTCTGTTGGTAAGGCCGAGTCCAGAGGTCCATGCCTTTGCTTCATTTTGTCCATGTAGAGATTTGGGTTGGCAAGTTTCCAAGTGTTTGTTGGATATTTTGGTTTCATTTTTTTAGTTACCTGTCGTACCAGTAACATATGATAAAATCTCTTATACTATCACTTGGGCTAAGTGTTTGAGTGTATGTATGTGTTTGTGGGTGCATATAAATGTCTAATGACAGACAAAAGAGGTCTATATCTCCCATTGCCAATGAAGATGATACCTTTAGGAATGTGAAGTCCTATAGAATTCCTCTGTAGTTTTCAAGAACTCACTTTTCCCTTAAGAAAATGTATTAGATGGGTTTTTTAATGTATGCAGCAACAAAATTCGAAGTAAAATTCGTCTAGACACTTAAGTCTCCTTTCAAATACTTTTTGTTCTGGTTATAATCTCATGATGGCCACATACACTAATAAGCTGGGATGATATATATATACATATATATATATATATATATATATATATATATATATATATATATATATATATATATATATATATATATATATATATATATATATATATACATATATTATGTATATATATATGTGTTAATGCGTGAAATGCACATGAGCATGGGCATATATAGACATAGAAGCACAATCAAATTTAAATACACATACATTTACATTTTGTATATTTGGAATATACTGTAGTTAATTGGTTTGGGATTTTCTAATTAGATTGTTATCTTTTCCCTTGTTATTCCATTTTACGTTTCTACAATTATTCATTTAGTAACTGACCTTTTATTTTTCATGTATGTACTTACACGTTCATAGACTATTCATACATATGTTAGGCATCAAAGGAGAACGGTCCCCATAGAGATACCTTGTGAAGATTGGTTCTCATTCCACCAGCCAATTCGAGGTCGTTTACCAAGACGTTTTGCCCAAAAACCGAAGTTTTCAGCCAATGAATGAGGGCGATAGGAACGTTGTGTGTATGGTGGAGGCCTCTGATTGGCCAAAGCAATTCCTTCCAGTGACAGGGAAAGCTCAGTCATTCAGTGTAGGTGGCAGGCTTGGTACCTGGTAGGTCTAAGGACGAAGATGGGCCGTTTCCTTCATAAACAAGGGATTCTGGTAAGAATATGGAGTTTCTTGGGTCATATTCTTGATTTTGTAGGAGTTGGAGGTTTGAATGACCATTGAAATCTTAAGAATGTTAAGGAAAGGGGTATTGTGACCACGGATTGTGGAATTTTGGAACTTTTGCAAAGATTTCTGTAGGCCGTCAAGTCTGAAGCTGGAAGGCCGTTATATACTTCTTGAAAAATTGACGTAGCAAATTTCTGTGAAGATTCTGAGTACCTTGAACGTATTTGTGGTTCGGGATCCGAAGGTACTAAAGGGAGAAAGATGCCTGATGTGTTTATCTGGGTTCTCTGAACCAACGGACGATGTCGGACAGACCTTTCCTATCTTGGGAAGTGTGGAAAAGAGCCAACTATAGCGATTCGTGATGTTATGAATCTCTAAATTGAAAATCATGATAGGTGCAGTTTAAAATAATTATCTAAGAGTAAAAAACAAAATTCAGTTGATGGAAATCTGATAGCAAGGGCC